>NC_133108.1:29997868-30298442 GCF_022965805.1 Primulina eburnea
TATACGTGTTGGGCAAATTTTGGAACAGTATGCCTCCTAGACGAATGGTTAACCGTGGAACAGGCGATGAGAATAGGGAGCCCAGTATGGGGATAGTGTCACTCCTCCTCGTCCACCCCCAGATATGCAGGCTCAGATGCTTGCAGGGATGACCCAGTTCTTAGCACAGGTTGCGGAGAACCAGACTGCAGTAGACATAGGGGCGAGGCCCAGACCGGAGGCAGTCTATGAGAGGTTTAAGAGGATGGATCTGAAGGAATTCTCAGGGACTACTGACCTGATGATATCTGAAGGATGGATTAAGTCCATCCAAGTCATTTTTGCGTTTATGGAACTGCAGGACGCAAACAGGGTCAGGTGTGCCACATTCCTTCTGATAAGAGACGCCAGACTTTGGCGGAAAAATGCATCAGTGTCAGTAAATTTACAAACACTGACGTGGAATGGGTTCAAGGAGGTTTTCTACTCCAAGTATTTCACTGAAGAAGTACGCTCCCGCATGACCAGGGAGTTCATGTCGCTTCGACAGGTAGACAGCAGCGTGGCAGACTTCTTCAGGAAGTTTGAGAGGGGGTGTCACTTTGTGTCCCTAATTGATAATGATGCCCGGGATAAGCTGAGGCATTTTATGGATTGTTTGCGGCCAATCTTGCACCGTGTTGTCAGGGTTGCTGGTCTTACAACTTATACAGTTGTCGTGTCAAGAGCTTTGGCGACAGGGCAAGACCAGAGGGACCATTGAGGTCGATAGGCGTGGCAAGAGGCCCTATGAGGCACCTTGTTTTGAGGAATCTTTGTAAGTCATTAAGAAACTTAGGATTAAGTGGATATGAGTACTGAAATTAAGTTATCTAAGACTACTTGGGTTTTGTAAGTTTTAATTTCAAGTTTATGAAATAGGTGATTACACGGGGATATTGGGTGAAATAAAAACAAAAGGGAATTAGTTGTATTCAACATAGGTTACCAATGGTAGAATATTAAGATTTTTATCGAGTAAGAAATCCAAAATCTTTATGTGAGGATTCTAGAATTCTGTGGGTTATAAGTGAAGTTGATTTATTAGAATTAGTTTATCATTAACAGGGGGAAACTTATTAAGCTTTATACGTTAGAATGAATTAAGTATTGAGGATACGTCAAATTGTGACATTCATTCGAATGAGGAAGGTTTAAGTGTCTTAGGCCTCAACTATAATGTAATTGGGAAGGAAATTGTTTAAGCATGTGTTTGATGTTAGGAAGGTTTTATTATCTAAGCAGAATATCGATATTGTATATTTTGAGGTTTTATGGATGAATGTTAATCGAAATTTAAGATTAGCAAAAATCTTTATTTGGGATGTACTTGTAAATAGCTAAATTACGTAATTGTAAGGTAAAGATTCGATTCAAGGATCGTAGGTCAATATTATTATGGGATTAAGATAAGGTTTAACTTTTGAGTGTAGTACCAAAGATAGAAGTTTATCAGTAACTATTGGTGCTAAGATTTCTTAGATTGAACTGCATAAATGCTAATGTAATATATCGATGAAGATTACGGGTATATTATAAGGAAAGTAAGATACAATAAGTTCGAACCTCCATTTCTAATATTTGGAATTGTGTGAAAAGTCATAATTCGATGTCATAGTAAAGTAAAACTAAGATAGCCTTCAGGACTAGATTTGGGCATTACGAGTTCTTATTGATGCCGTTTGCACATAATGAACAGACTATTTCAGCCCTACCTAGATCAGTTCGTCATAGTGTTCATTGACGACATTCTCATATACTCGAGGAGCCATGAGGAGCACCGTCAACATTTGGGTACAATTTTGAAAGTCTTGCAGAGTCGCAATTTGTTTGCGAAATTTAGTAAGTGTGAATTCTGGTTGGAGAAGGTAGAGTTTTTGGGTCATATAATATATAGCAATGGTATCTAAGTGGATCCATCTAAGGTAGCAGTAGTTAAGGAATGATTTGAACCGAAGAATGCGTCAGAGATCCGCAGTTTCCTAGGCCTAGTAGGCTACTACAGGAAATTTATTCAGGGATTTTCTTCGATAGCAGTGCCACTCACTTCCTTGACTAATAAGAATGCTAAATTTATTTGGAGTGATGAGTGCCAAAAGATCTTTGATACTTTAAAGCAAGCTCTTATCACAGCGCCAGTGTTAGCCATGCCCGCAGGGCAAGGCAGTTTTGTGTTGTACACCGATGCTTATAAGCTCAGGTTAGGCGCAGTGTTGATGCAGCATGGTCGGGTTATAGCTTTTACATCCAGACATTGAAGGTGCATGAGAAGAACTACCCGGCTCATGATCTTGAGTTATCTGTCGTTGTCTTTGCGTTGAAGATATGGAGACATTATTTGTAGGGCGAGAAATGCCAGATATTCACTGACCACAAGAGTCTCAAGTATTTTTTCACGCAGAAAGAATTGAATATGAGACAAAGACGGTGGTTGGAATTGGTAAAAGACTACGATTGCAAGATTAGCTACCATCCAGGAAAAGCTAATGTTGTGGTAGATGCCTTCAGTAGAAAAGTTGAAGTCGTAGCACATCTGTCAATGCAAAGACCTCTTCAGTCAGAGATTCAAAGATTTGGGTTGGAGGTTTATCCTAAGGGCAGAGCTCCTAAACAGTTTAATATGACAGTCCAGTCTTCTTTGCTAAACCGAATCTGTGCAGGTCAGTCTTCAGATGAGCAGTTACAGAAATGAAGATTGAAGGATGAGGCCAAGGTCAGTATACTCTACACAGTGTCTGTTGGTATTGTGAGATATAGAGGTAGAATGTGTGTGTCTAGTGTTGATTCGACCAGAGAGGATATTCTGACAGAGGCACATACATCTCCGTATTCCATCCACCCAAGAGGTACTAAGATGTATGAGGATCTGCAGATCCTGTATTGGTGGCCAGGGATGAAGCGTGACATCCGTCGATTTGTGTCTGAATGTCTCACTTGTCAAAAAGTGAAGGCAGAGCATCAGAGGCCAGCAGGAATTCTTAAGCCACTCCCTATCCCCGAGTGGAAGTGGGAGAATATCACCATGGATTTCGTTGTTGGTTTGCCGAGGTCAGTCAGAGGATCCAATGCTATTTGGGTTATAGTGGATCGACTTACCAAGTCAGCGCACTTCTTGCCAGTGAAGACAACTTTCTCCATGACGCAGTATGCGGAGCTCTATATCAGGGAGATAGTCCGATTACATGGAATCTCAGTTTCAATTGTGTCCGCTAGGGACCTGAGATTTACATCGTCCTTTTGAAAGAGTTTGCATGCACCCATGGGGACGAAGTTGCTATTCAGTACAACTTTCCACCCTCATATAGATGGCTAGTCTGAGCGAGTGATTCAGATTTTTGGAGTATTTGATGCAAGCCTGTGTGATCGACTCCATGGGAATCGAAGCTACCGCTAGTGGAGTTTACCCACAACAATAGTTTCCAATCATCTATAGGTATGGCTCCCTACGAGGCACTGTATGGAAGGAAGTGCAGATCACTGATTCATTGGGATGAGCTCGGTGAGAGATAAGAACTTGATCCAGAGATTGTTCAGCAGACTGCAGATGTGGTGGTCATGATCCGAGACAGGATGAAGACCGCACAGAGTCGTCAAAAGAATTATGCTAACAAGAGGAGAAGTGATCTTGAGTTTGCCGCAGGCGATCACGTTTTCGTAAAGATAGCACCTATGAAGGGTGTTATGAGATTTGGGAAAAGAGGCAAGCTTAGTCCGAGATTTATTGGACCAATCGAAATTCTTGACAGAGTTGGGACACTAGCTTATCGTGTAGCCTTACCGCTTAATTTTCCCGGTGTAGACAATGTGTTCAATGTCTCGATGCTGAGGAATTACCTAGAGAATCCTTCGCATGATTTGAGCAATAAGCCGTTGCAGCTTGCTCCAGATCTGTCGTATGAGGAAAGACCTATCCAAATCCTAGAACGACAAGAACGGAAACTTCGGAACAAAGTAATCAAACTGGTCAAAGTTCGGTGGCTAAATCAATCACTAGAGGAGGCAACTTAGGAGACCGAGGCAGATATGAGGAGTCGTTATCCGGAAATTTTTGGTAGATTTAATTTAGAGTACGAAATTTATTTAAGTGGTGGAGGAACTGTAGACCTCAAAATTCAGTACACGTAAAACCCATGCATTTTTTTAATTCTTAAATTATTTAATCATGTTTAAAATGATTTTTTTGAGATGCATGATTTAGGAAATTACATTATTTTAAATTATTTATGTTTATGTGATGCACGTCAAAATGTTTATCAAGTTTCATGTTTCAGGCGATTATCTAATGCGGGATCGAAAATAAGAGACCGACGACGATTTGGCGATTTTAAAATGCGGTATTTTATTTTAAGTTAGAAAGGGGAATTTTTAAATGATTTATTTAGTTTTTAGCATTTCAAAGCTTAATTTAATTTATTAGGTAAGTTTATGATTTTTTTAACAAAAAACTTTTAAAGTTAAACACTTGTGTATTTTATTTTAAATTTAATGATGCTAGTATTTTAGTGAGGTAATATTATTTTATGTAGTGGGTTTATTTGTTATTAATATTTTTAATTAGTCAGTTAACTCACTAATTACCTCCCTAATTACCAAACTCACGCACACACCCACAACTACTCACACACACTTCGGCTATCACCTACACACACATTTCATTTCTCTATTCATTTCATTTTTAAAGAAAATATTAGGGTTCTTGGAGAGCAAGAGCAGCCGCCCATCCCTCTTCAAGAATTTCAGCAATTTTCGTTGACTTTTCTTCAAGAAAATCGTTCAACGATCGTCCCGGATCAATCCTCGCACCGTTCCGCTTCAATATCGCCATATCGTGAGTTTTAAATATCAAAAGGCATGTATAATCTTTTTTTTCTGCATCGATCTCGTTATATTATATGTTCTTATGTTTATTATTCCTAAAAATCAATGTATGTTGTAAAAGGTTTGAGCAAATATTCGTTGGATCGATTTTGAAACGATTTTAGATCTGAAAACTCAAAATTTTCCGTCATTTTAAATACTGTGACTTTTCGGTCGTCTTCCTGGAAAAACTTTCAACATATAAAACGTAGAACTTTTTTATACATTCGATTTGAGAGTAAATTCGAAATATTTGGATAAGAAATGAGTGAGTTATGATCGTTTTCGTTGGACTGCTCAAACTGTATTTTTCTAAAAATGCGTTCTTGATGTGTTCTTGAAGTTTTATTATTTTAGGCTTCATTGGGCACCTCCGGGCTTGTGCTACTGCATTTAGATATGTCATGGGATGTATTTAGGTGTTATTTGGTGGTTCGTTTGGGTCGGGATTGGCTTGGGATGTAATAGAAGTCGTATCAAGCGAAATGATGTCAAATTACGGGTTATTATTGTATTGAAGATGCTTGTCGATGCTTGGGGACGTTTGGGGTGTTTGTACGGTTTTGAATAAATGAAATAGCATCCTAGGATGAGTCTCAAGGTGTTAGTTCATGAACCCTAGGCTTGGATTGGAAGAATGAATCAATAAGTTAGTGAATTTTCGCGAGTTTGCAAGTCCAGAGGCTACCCGGACCCCGACATGGAGTTCGTGTCCATTTTTCCTTTAAATTGTGAATTTCCAGCATCTAAACGGACCACGTGATAAAAAAAAAATTTAAAAATTATTTTTTTTATGGATCGTTTTGGGGTTTTGATGTACATGATTTAGTACGATGATTAAACGAGGTCGAGTCTCGAGAGATTTAGAATGTCATAAGGAAATTTTTCATTTTTGGGTGTGAGCATGACTATACGTCTAAGTTATGAAAGGTAGGTATTCGAACTCATGTTAGTATGTTCAGCAGTGGTCCCAAGCAAGATCCAACGAATTCATCAACGTCAAGTATGTATGTTCGACGTGAAAAAGAAGATACTTTTAAGTTTTTGAGGTGTGCTAAATGTCTTGTCACCAAATTATGAACGTGTTTGGAAGTCGGTGAACGTGGCCGATGACCTCTCCACCCCGGTAAATCATGACCGGGTTTAGATCAGGATTGGAAAGCTGTAAAGAATGACCAGGGACCAATCCACCCGTTAAATCATGAACGGGATCTCATGTATGTGGCAGTGGATTTTATCTGTCAGCCCAGTACTGTGATTTAGTCTGATCAGGGAGATTTCTGTGTTGGTCACTTGCTTTGAAACATATCTCTACGTAAAATGATGTTATGTACGCTCAAGTACGTATGATGCAAGTATATTTACGAAACTTTTATGTTGATGGCACGTCTATGTTTATGCTACTACGTTAATGGTTCAAGCATGTTTATGCTATTACGTTCAAGTGTCAATTATGTACACTCTAATTTAAAAATGCATGTGGTTTTATTACGTATTACTTGTTATTTCCAGTTTATATATATTGAGTTTTTATACTCACTAGACTTGATCGATGCACGTGAGGATGAATTTGATGAGACGAGGTGTGGGGACCAATGAGCCGGCTAGGACTGAGCAGAAGGACTAAATCCGAGGACCGCCCATGTTTTTAAGAGATTATGCAATGTTTCAAATACTCTGATTTCATGTTAATGTTTTCAATAATTAATCTTGTGTTTTTATCAAACTTTAATTGAGATATCTTCATGGCAAATATTTTGAAGGATCAGTTTATTGTTATCGTAATTTGAAGGTTTCTGTAAAATTAAGAAAATTTTTAATTTTTCCACATATTTTTAAGTAGTTGACAGTATGGTACGTTACAGTCCATCCATGAAGTTCCGCAGCTTCTGAGTGGCTTCTCCCGCTATCATGGGCACTGAATGGCAGCCCCTGTCAAACTTGTGGATAAACTCCGCCACAGATACGTCTCCCAGCCAGAGATTCATGAACTCCCTAGTTAGGCGGTCCCTGACGTCGACTGGAAAGTATTTCCCATAGAACAACTCCTTGAACCTGGCCCACGTAAGGGTAACCAAGTTCACAGCATGAGCGGCGCCCTCCCACCATAGGTACGAATCGTCTCTCAACATATAGATGGCACACCTGGCCCGGTCGCCATCCCTCATCTGCAGATACTCAAAGTTCTGCTCTAGCGATCGAATCCACTCCTCTGCTAAGAACAGATCAGTAGATGCCCCCAAACTCCTTCGGGTTGAGCTGACGGAACTGCTCAAAAACATCTAGCTGAGGCCTAGGATCCTGATGAACCTGCTCCAGTAGCCTAGCCATACCCTCCAGAACTCGGGTAGCTGGGTCCCCTGGTGGTGATGGTGGTGGAGGTCCTTTGCCTCCTCCAGGAATCTCATCCTGCCTAACTGCCTTGAGAACACGTCTGGGAGGCAAGCAATCCATTTTATAAATGTAACCCATCATGCAATTAATCTAGTTTTTAAAATAATAAACCTTGAATCATAAAAGAAGTTAAACATCTGCAGTAAATCATCGTAAAGCATAAATCATGCAAATATGCAGGTGATAACAGTAAATCATTTTAAAAAATTTAAAAATAAAAGCTTACAGACTTGAGGCTTTGAAGAATTAGCTGCAGAAGCTGGCGGCGGCACAACCCTATAAGGACCTTTGCTCTGATACCAACTGTAACGTCTACCTTTTTAAAAGTGTGGAATTTTTTTTAGCTCTCATTTTGAAAATAAACATTTAAATAAATCGCTTTCATGCAGTCCTATTTAAAAACATCATTTAAAAATAATCATCAATAATTAGCAATAAAAATATAGCGGAGTAAAAATCCTAACATCAAACAGTAAAATAAAACATCGTATAAAATACTCATATCCTCTCAATAACATGAAATCATAAATGTGCGGAAAAATTATGAGGTCATCGGCTCGTGTCGCCCACCATGTCTGTTGACTCAGAGTTCAGCACCTCCTGTCCCCTCGATATCGAACTCACTTGCATCACATACGGCTATTGAGTCTAAAGACTCAAGACGCCTGTACCATAAGTAACAAATACCTATACGTAGCACACAGCAGTGAAAAATATCATACTCAACGTATCTTTCATGAACTTTAAAAGCTTAATGTAAACGGTCAAATGAAATCGTGTCGTGTCAAAACAGTTAATCGTTAGTCATCATTCATCATTTATCATTGGTGAACTCAGTTCATTAGAGGTGACTATCATACATCATCATTTACGATAGATCCATTATACATAGAACCGTGTACCTAGCAGCTGTCGGATGTCAGTGACAAGAATGTTAGAGTAAGTGCCCGTCGAGCCAAGTGTTGGCCGAGGGTTCATGTTGAAACTCAAAGTATAAACAATCTTTATCTTTAAATAATATTTGAAATTATTGTTTTGGCACATCTTTATCTGTATACTCATGCTAGTTGCATAGATAAAGTCCTTGAATATACAAATAGTAGAAAGATTATGAGATGCTCATATGATGAGTATCATGAAACTCATATTTGCAATGATGTATATTCTAAACAGTTCCTAGTCGATTCGGCCGCCGCTAAGAAGGATATAGGCCGCTCGAGTTCAAGACTAGTATCTCCGATGTGAGTACCATATTTCATTGGTAGGGGACATTTTGATGTCCGAACATGCAGATAGGTGCTCCTTGTAGAGTGACACTAAACAACCCTCCATAAAGGACTTTCCAAGTGGTTCTCATTTATCGAGTGGAAACGTTCTAATTTATGGTTGTACACCATTAGTCCTTATGACCCGGGACAACATTGAGACTCTATATGCTAGCATTGCACTTTGACTTGTTTACCGACTCTTATGGGGTCACCAGGTGGAAAGGTTGAGTGTTTTGTCAAAACATATAGGAGTCGATGCATTGAAGTCGGGGATTCACCGCTTACATTCGGGTATGGATATCCTATGTGATCTCATGTATATGTAATATGAAATCTCTGATCAGAGTATAGTGGTAAATATGAAAGGGGTTTCACAGATTACACCATCGATGCAACTACGACATGACAAATAGTATTGATTCTTTGACTGCTCTCGATATGCCAATATTGCAACTACGACATGACAAATAGTATCGATTCTTTGACTGCTCTCGATATGCCAATAGTTGTCAAATCGGTCGGGATATATGATATGAAGGGACGCTATTGTACGCTAACCATAATAGAATGGTTCTTGCAAGCTCTATCATTTGATACCTAGGGTATCATGTAAAGCAATGCTACTAGGTGTTTAACATGATTGGTTGGGTACTATCATACTTGAGTTCTGGCGTTCTTATTATCAAGGAGTTGATAATTAAGAATGGAGCAATTGGGGTATGCTCTTATAAGGACATGTTTAGTCCCGAATCACATTAAGATGTGAACTCAAGACTAGTTGTATCAATGAACCATTGAGGGCCACACAAGTGCTAACTTTCTAGATCACGTTGAGAAGTAAAAATAGTTGAATGTGTTGAACGGCTTATAAAGGAGTTTATAAGAGCAAGGAAAATTAGAAGTATGACTTCGATCTATAAGGGGAACGTGACTTTTAATTTGAGGAAGTGTTCCAAAATTAAAAGTTGGCCAAACAAATAATGTATTTGAAAATTGTGATTTTCATAAACATTATTATGGACTAAATTAAATTAATTCAAGTGTTGAATTAATTAAACACTAGTGGACCTAGTAGAGTCCAAATAATTAAATTAATTCAAGTGTTGAATTAATTAAACAATATTGGGCTTTGTAGAGCCTAACTAAAAATAATTATTAAACTAGTGGGCTTGAGTAAAATCAAGTAAATTTTAAATGGTGTCAAATATGTTTGAGACATTTAAATAAAGTCCATGAACCTTGTAATTGTAACAAGCCCAAGTAAAAAACATGCAAGGGATGTGAAGGGTTGGAGGCAACTTTTGAGTTAATGTCATGGCATGCACATGCAACTTTTACTTCAACTTTTTCCACAACCAAGAAACTCCACCTCCCTTCTCTCCTCACCTCCTGGCCGGAATATTGAAGCACATTTTCTCCAAATTTTTGCTTCATCAATTGTTGATTGAAAGCATATTCTTCTCAAAGAAAATGCCTTACATTTTTCTAGTGCAAGTCTAAGGTGGATTTAGCTTGTTTGTGGTGGGCTTAATTTTTGAGAAAGTGTGCTCATTGGAAGCTTGAATATTTGTCTTGCCAATCAAGAGCTAAGGTGTTTACATCTTAGTTGGATCCATCATCAATCTTTTGAGATTGATAGGTAATTTTCTTAAACACCCTATGAATGTCATTTTGTGTTTTATTGTATTTGCTACACACTATAGTTTAGGGTGCTCGATTTTCTCGCTAGATAAATAATTTTGAAACTTCTGTTGCGCAAGCGGGCACCTTAACCGATCCCCTTTCAAGTGGTATCATAAGCTATGGTAAATATTTTTTGTAGCATATACATGATATTATATTGATGTCAATTTCTAACCGCTTGAGGTAATTTGTTACAACAAAATCAAGGCTGGTTTGGGGCTTTTTTTGGGAAGCAAGTTGTTGCCCATTTCGGTCAGCTTGGGCTGCCCGAGGGGCTGCCCGAAACGAGCAGCAAGGGTAGCCCGCCCCTTCATTTTTAATTAAAAAAAAAATTGCATGTTGGCCGGAATCCGGCGACGGAGCTCCGGTGACGGCGATGACAACTAGGGTTTCCAAAAGTGTTTTCGAATATCAAAGTGTCATGGGACTTGAATTTTTTAGGTCATTAGATGTCTAACACAATTTGTGAATTTAAATAGGCCAAAATAATTTTTGGTGAAAAAATGTCTTATTGGGACCTTAAGTTTAAATTTATAAAATTTGTACATTTTTTCTCATAAAATAAATAATTGAAGTTGGACTTTAATTATTTATAGTAAATTGTGATTTATAAGAAATTCGGTTATAAATAAATTAATTAGAAAATAAACAAAGGAGTTTGTTTACTTTGTTGATTTAGTTTATAATCGTGGCGGTTAGTGATTGGATGAAGATATATAATGTTGGATCAATTGATTATTGTGATAATTAATTGATGGTATATGGTATTTGATATTATGCATGAAGGATAATCAAAAGCCCAAGCCCAATTTGCTAGGTGTATGTTAGGATATTTGTGTTGAATGATTGTAATAATTATCAATTTATAAGTGGGCTTGGCTTATGGCCCGTTCCCACCTCATCAGATGTATCCGTATTTGCCATGAATATTTATTTGTAAATATTAGTATAGTATAAGATCAATATTGGAAGATGATGGCCTTGATGATTACGAAGATCGAAGACATGTAAATATTGAAGGCTTATGTAAAAGTTGCATTTGCATTCCATGCATTTCCCTAGGATTGAACCTAGGCCCGTGCTTAGTTCACACGGGCCATTAGTATTGGGGTAATTGATCATCCTTGTTTCGTTTAATGTTTATAATATATGCATGATTTGTTATAAATAATGAGTATGTGCGTTATTATTATGATAATAACAAAGTTGCATGAATCCGACAAACATACGATCAAACATGGCGAGCTTTTAAATAAAATTAATGATGAGACCTTTCAAAATTAAAAACCCTCATTTTGAATTAGATTCAAAATTAATATCAAGCCCGAAAAAATGAATTATAAATGTGTTTATAATTTCCATATCTTCCATCAATAATGGGTGCATGATGAACGCTATCCGTTCTCGGGGATCGGCTCATATTATTGTGGGGGCCCTGGAAATCGGAAAGTTGTGATATCCATTGACATGGTGATGTGAACTACGTGGAACTCCCATGATTTCGGCTCATATTATTGAGGGAACTCATGGCGACCGTTCATTAAGGTTCAACATCGATGTGTAAGGCTTGACACGTAAAGATGAACGACGTCATATTATTGGGTCCTATTCAAACTTGAGACAAAAGTTTACGTAAAGGGTTGCATAGAGATGCAATTGGAAACTACCTTTTAGGAATTATGATTGGCTGATATTATTCGGGATCATAATTTGCTAATTGGACCTTACGTACCTACTGAGGAAAGAAGTTTCCCGTTTTCACTAGAGGGTAGTGAAAAATGTCGAGCGAAAATTTACGAAGTAAAAGTCCATACTTTATATCTTACCAAATATTTTAAAATACTCATTAACATTTATCTGTTTAACTTTTCAGTACAATTTTTGACAATGTCTTCGATTCGCAATCCGCTATCTGCAATACTCGACAAACACGTATTAACTGGACCTAATTACCTCAACTGGCTAAGAAACTTAAAAATTGTCTTGAATTCGGAAAGGATAGTATATACACTGACTGAGTCGCCCTATGTTGAGGCTTCGACTGACTGCACTCCTGAGGAATTGCATACTTACAAGGAATGGTGTGACCATGACTTGAAAGCCAGGTGTTATATGCAGGCTTCTATGAATGATGAGCTGCAGAGGCGTTTTGAGGATGCAAAGAGTGCTGCTGACATTCATTTGCATCTCAAGGAGCCCTTTGGTGAGCAAACATGGCCGCTTAGGCATGCTACCGTCAAGGAGCTGATCACTTTACGCATGCGAGCTGGGGCATTGGTCCATGAGCATGGCCTAAAGTTGATTGGGCATGTGGATAAGCTTGTTGGCATGGATCTTACATTGACATCGGAGTTGACCACCGACGTGTTGCTCTTGTCACTGCCTAGCTCAATTGATCCTTTTGTGGTGAATTTCAATAAGAACAAGATAGAGCCAACCCTTGAGGAGTTGGTGAACATGCTTTTTACCTTTGAGTCCACCACCAAAAAAGAGAAGCCGGTTCTTTATGTGGGTTCTTCATCTGGTACGAAGACTGGTCCACCTGGGAAGGGAAAGAAGCGTTCTTTCCAACGTCCCAAGAAGCATGTGCCCTTGAAGAGGCAAGCTCCGAATCCCGTTTTGGGAGCCACACCAGTAAAGGCTGACAAGACTGCTGATGTTTGTCATCACTGCAAGAATCCTGGACTTTGGAGGCGTAACTGCAGAGAATATCTTGTCCAGAAGAGTTCTGGAAACGGTATGTTCTATATTGAAGTAAACATTTCAATTAACTCTACTTCTTGGGTATTGGATACCGGATGTGTCTCACATCTCTGTAATTGTGATACCCTTGTCCCACATCGAAAAAATCAAAGATTTAAAATGAGTTTATAATGGCTTACAATGGACTTCTATAGCAACTTGGGTTAATCATTTTCGTAAAGCGAGGACGGATACGAAGTAGTTGATATAGGGGCCCATTGTGCATTCACGCAGGCGTGGGTGATAAGTGCAGGATTTGCACTTAATTTACATTTAAATCCATTTTGAATTATGCTTGTTTTGAACAGAATTATGCGTTTTTGTTTTGTTTATGTTGTCATTTCAGGAATGGAGAAAATAGCGAACACGAAGCCAAGTGGACCAAGAAGCGCACGACCACGAGTACATCACCGGACAGATGTGTGCGCGCGACCGCGCCATTTCACGCGCAGGCACGCGTACACCCATAATGGAGCATGACCAGAGAGGCGCGCGCCACCGCGCAGGATCTCGCGCTACCGCGCGTGCATGGAAGCAAGAGATCGACAGAAGCTTTCGCGCGGCCGCGCGAGATGTCGCGCACCCGCGTGCACAGAAGCAGCAGGAAACCCGAGAGGAACGCGCGGTCGCGCCAACTCTCGCGCACACACGCATGGGCCAAACACAGTAGATCGCGCGCCACAGCGCGAGATCACGCGCAGCCGCGCGCGCACAAGCACGGCCAGACACAGCAACTCGCGCGCCACCGCGCGCGCGCTGCTGCCATGAATAGGTATAAAAGCGCAATCGCTAGGTCAGAAAAGTGTAGGAGCAGCCGTGGAGAGAAATCACACGAGAATACACCATCTTGGAAGGAAAAGAGGCGAGAAAACGAAGCGCATACACGAGACGAAGATTCAGAGGGCGTAGAACAGTCACAAATACGAAGAACGACAGATCTGGAAACAGAGACGACACTTCGGATTTGTTATCTTTTCCTTTGTTTCTTTATACTATTGTGTATCGATGCCTAGAATTACAAATATGTCTTGGGTTCTCTTGGATTTCGTGATGAACTAAACTTCCATTCTAGAGAATGACGTAACTCTGTTGAAACGATGATTTGACACCGTTGTTTATTTTATTGAATTCCGCTTTCGTTTAATTGTGTTCTCTATGTTTACTGCACTGCAATTTACTGGCCATAAATTGTTGTTGTTTGATTAATCTTATAACTCGAGAGAGGGACTAGGATTATAGATCATTAGAGACACATCGTTAAATGTTTATAGCGTTCGGAAGGCGTATAACTTTAGCGAGGCTTAGTAAGAACATTGTTTGCATTTATCTATGAAACGTAGATTCTAATTAGGAATAATTGAATCGAAGTTGATAGATACACTTTATTCGTCACTTGTGAAAAGGGGAATAAAACAATCTAAGTGTTCTTGGCCATTAATTGATTGGAATTCAGGAATATAAATTAAACTGTGAATAATTATTATGGAAACTTTGTGAAATCATTTCTCTAGATATTTTCTCTCATTATTATCTCTCCATTCGGTGACTTAATTAATTCATTGTTTTCAGTTAATTCTTTCAAACAAACCAACCGTTTATTCAATCTCTCTAAATAAAGTTGAGACTATTTTAATTACAAGAATTGATATATAATTTTATGCACACTCCTCGTGGGATCGATATCTGTACTCTAACCAGTACTAAAACTTGACACCGTACACTTGCGGTAGGAAAACGCGCAACAAGTTTTTGGCGCCGTTGCCGGGAAGTGTCAAATTTGAATTTATATCAGTATTGTTACCAATTAGTCTAGATTTTAATTTAGAGCTTTTATTTTTCTTTTATCTTATATTGATTAAGCGTTTTATTTCTTTTCCTTTTTGACAGTGTATGCTAAGATAGCAAAACTCAGACTTGCTTATTTTTTATCCGGAGATCGAAAGAACTGCGAGAAGATTAAGAAAAGCAAGAAGAGAAGAGATTCAAGCAATGGCTGAGAACAGAGAAAATGACAGACGCGACCAACCAGAGGCGATTCCTATAAGAGATCACTTCAGACCAGTGATCAGCAATCATTACTCTGGGATTGCAAGAGGGACAATCAACGCCAATAATTTCGAATTGAAGCCCGCTCTAATCAATATGGTTCAGCAAAACCAGTTTGCTGGAACAGCCACATCTGATCCTCATGTTCACCTGAGAACTTTCTTGGAGATAACGGACACGGTAAAGATTAATAATGTTTTTGATGATATTATTAGACTGCGTTTGTTTCCGTTTTCTCTCAGGGATCAAGCACGAGGATGGCTACAATCGCTTCCCTTGGGAAGCATCACGACATGGCATGAGCTAGCCACGAAATTCTTAGCGAAATACTTTCCCCCTGCAAAATCTGCCCAGTTCAAGATTGAGATCATCACGTTTAGGCAGACTGAATTCGAGCAATTGTATGAAGCATGGGAAAGATACAAGGAGCTGTTGAGAAAATGCCCAAATCATGGATTCGAAGACTGGGTGCAGATTGAGTTATTCTACAACGGTCTAAATGGGCAAACAAGAGGAACAGTGGATGCTGCAGCTGGTGGCACGATCTTTGCCAAATGTCCTGAGCAAGCTTATGACTTGTTCGAACAGATGGCGATAAATAGCTACCAGTGGCCGTCGGAAAGGGCAGGATTAAAAAGGACAGTTGGAGTTTATGCGGTGGATCCTATTACGTCACTCACTGCGCAAGTATCTGCATTGACCTCTCAAATAGCAGCGATGAACAAAGTGAGTACATCTGAAATCGAGGGTCCATCGATGGTTGCTGAAGAACTATCCACCCCTGAAGAAGCACAGTATATCAACAACAGAAATCAGGGTGGATATGGAGGATATAGAGGTAACCCTCCCCCTAACACTTATCATCCTGGATTAAGAAATCACGAAAACTTTTCTTATGCAAACAATAAAAATGTGTTGAATCCTCCACCGGGGTTCAATACATCAAAGGGGGAGGGAAAGCCTTCATTTGAAGATTTGGTAGGTACATTCGTTGCTGAGTCTGGAAAAAGGATAGCGAGAACTGAATCTCGTCTTGACAATATGGAGACTCACATGGGAAACATGGGTGCCACAATGAAATCTTTGGAAACCCAAATCGGACAGTTGGCCAATGCTCTAAAAGATCAGAACAAGGGGCAATTTCCCAGTAACACAGAGGTGAACCCAAAAGAGCAGTGCAAGGCAGTCACTTTGAGGAGTGGGAAGGACTTAGAGGTACAGAGTCCCAAAGAGAGAGTGGACAGTGAGAAGACAGTTGAAGAAAGTGAAGTGGAGGGATCCACGGCTGAAATCAAAGTTGAACCACCTCCAGTGTATAAGCCAACTCTACCCTATCCTCAGAGATTCAAGAAGAAGAATTTAGATGATCAGTTTGCAAAGTTCTTGGAAATTTTCAAGAAGATACACATCAACATACCATTTGCTGATGCTTTGGAGCAAATGCCGAATTATGCAAAGTTTATTAAAGATGTGATGTCTAAAAAGAGGAAACTGCAAGAGTTTGAGACAGTGAAGCTTACTGAGGAGTGCAGTTCCATACTACAAAAGAAATTACCACAAAAATTGAAAGATCCAGGGAGTTTTACTATTCCTTGTTTTATTGGTGGTTCTCATTGTAGTAAAGCTTTATGTGATTTAGGAGCGAGTATTAATTTGATGCCATTTTCTATATTCAGGAAATTGGAGCTTGGAGAAGTTAAACCAACTACTATCACCCTACAGCTTACAGACAGAAGTCTCACGTATCCGCGTGGGATCGTCGAGGATGTGCTGGTAAAAGTGGATAAGTTTATTTTTCCTGCTGACTTTGTGATTTTAGATATGGAAGAAGATCATGATGCTCCATTGATCTTTGGGAGACCATTCTTGGCGACTGGAAGGGCATTGATTGATGTTCATAAGGGTGAACTCACCTTGAGAGTTGGTGGAGAAGAAGTTATTTTTAACATCTATCACGCCATGAAGGGATCGAATGAGGTAAGCACTTGTAAAAGCATTAATGTTATAGACTCATGTATGTCTCTTGATTGTGCAGGAATGAGGGATCCCTTGGAGAGCTGTCTGATAGGTGCGGCAAGAACTGTTGATGAAGATAATTGGGAAGTGAAAGAGCAATTGGTGGCTCTTGAAGCACTACAAAAAGAAAAGAGAAAAGATGCACCGCACGAGGAGTTGGATGTAAATGAGAAACTAGAGGTAACACCACCTTCCCCTGAGTTGAAAGAGTTGCCAAGCCACCTGTGTTATGCTTTTTTAGGTGAGAAGTCGACGTATCCGGTAATTATCTCTTCCTCCCTTCCGTGTGATGAAAAAGATAAATTATTGAGAGTGCTGAGAGAATACAAAACTGCTTTAGGATGGTCGATATCTGATATTAGGGGAATTAGCCCCACTATATGCATGCATAAAATTTTGATGGAGAAGTCGTATACTCCTTATGTGGATCACCAGAGGAGGTTGAACCCAGAAATGAAAGAGGTTGTGAAGAATGAGGTACTGAAATTATTAAATGCTGGTGTAATTTATGCTATTTCTGATAGTAGCTGGGTATCTCCTGTACAAGTAGTACCAAAAAAGGGTGGAATGACAGTGGTAAAAAATGAAAATGATGAATTAATATCTACTCGTACTGTAACTGGTTGGCGAGTATGCATTGATTATAGAAAGTTGAACAATGCCACACGAAAAGATCATTTTCCATTGCCTTTTATTGATCAGATGCTTGATAGACTTGCAGGTTATTGTCACTACTGTTTCTTAGATGGTTATTCAGGTTATAACCAAATTGCTATAGCTCCGGAAGATCAGGAGAAAACAACATTCACATGCCCCTATGGCACGTTTGCCTTTAGGAGGATGCCTTTTGGGCTATGTAATGCACCTGCCACTTTTCAGAGGTGTATGATGGCCATATTTGCAGACATGGTGGAGGAGATAATGGAAGTCTTCATGGACGACTTCTCGGTATTTGGCTCGTCATTTGATCATTGTTTACATAATTTATCCCTTGTTTTGCAGAGATGCCAAGAAAAGAACTTAGTTCTTAACTGGGAGAAATGCCACTTTATGGTCCAAGAGGGCATAGTCCTTGGACATAAAGTGTCGTCTCGGGGATTAGAAGTGGACAGAGCCAAGGTGGTTGTCATTGAAAAACTTCCTCCACCAAAGAACATCAAGGAAATAAGGAGCTTCCTCGGACACGCGGGGTTTTATCGTAGATTCATTAAAGATTTTTCTAAGATCACTTAAACCCCTGTGCAATTTACTTGAAAAGGAGTCGACTTTTATATTTGATGATAATTGTTTGCAGGCATTCGAGAAGATAAAAATGGCATTGGTGACTGCACCAATTATGATAGTGCCAGACTGGGAGCAGCCATTTGAGCTGATGTGCGATGCAAGTGACTATGCAGTAGGTGTAGTGTTGGGCCAGAGACGTGATAAATTCTTTAGATCAATCTACTACGCAAGTCGTACCATGGATGCGGCACAGCAAAACTACACAACTACCGAAAAGGAGATGCTTGCAGTAGTATTCGCCTTTGACAAGTTCAGACCCTACTTGGTAGGTACAAAGGTAATCGTTTTCACTGATCATGCAGCTATCCGATACTTATTTGCCAAGAAGGACGCAAAGCCACGCTTGATAAGGTGGATCTTGTTGCTCCAAGAGTTTGATTTTGAAGTAAAGGATAGGAAGGGATGCGAAAATCAAGTGGCTGACCACTTGTCAAGACTTGAGCTAGAAGAGAAGGAAGAAGAGGGAGCCATACAAGAGACATTTCCAGATGAGCAGCTTTTTGAGGTAAACTCTGTACTTCCTTGGTTTGCTGACATTGCTAATTTTTTGTCTTGTGGAACCCTTCCCCCAGATATGAGCTACCATCAGAAGAAGAAATTCGTCCATGATATAAAGTTCTTCTATTGGGACGATCTGTTCGTGTATAAGAGGTGTGCTGACCAAGTGATTAGGAGGTGCGTGGAAGGTCCTGAAGCACAACAAATTTTAGAGAAATGTCATTCTTCACCATATGGTGGACACTTTGGAGCGTCACGAACAGCGGCTAAGGTATTGCAATCCGGTTTCTACTGGCCTAGTTTGTTTAAGGATAGTTATACCTTAGTAAAATCATGTGATAGATGCCAAAGGTTAGGAAACATCTCTAGGCGTCACGAATTACCACTAACAAATATTTTGGAAGTGGAACTTTTTGACGTTTGGGGCATAGATTTCATAGGACCTTTTCCCCCGTCCTCTGGTTATTCTTATATTCTGTTAGTTGTTGATTATGTGTCGAAATGGGTGGAAGCAATCGCCACCAGTACTAATGACTCTCATGTTGTAGCGAAATTCGTACAGAAAAACATTTTCACCAGGTTTGGAACACCGAGAGCCATCATAAGTGACGAAGGTACGCATTTTTGCAATAGATTTTTCAACTCACTATTGGCCAAATATAATGTGAAGCACAAGGTGGCACTAGCATATCATCCGCAGTCGAATGGACAAGCTGAAGTATCCAACCGGGAAATTAAGCAGATACTGGAAAAGACTGTCAACACAAACCGGAGGGATTGGGCTATGAAGTTGGATGATGCGCTATGGGCTTATCGGACTGCATTCAAGACGCCTATTGGGATATCTCCCTATCGGCTGGTATTTGGAAAAGCATGCCATCTACCATTGGAGTTGGAGCACAGGGCATTTTGGGCTGTGAAGAAGTTGAACTTTGATTTGAAAGTGTCTGGCGAGGTTAGAAAACTACAATTGAGCGAGATGGACGAATTCCGAAATGACGCATATGAGAATGCCAAGATCTAAAAAGAACAGACTAAGAAGTGGCATGACAAAATCATAGTTCGAAGGGAGCTCAAACCAGGACAACAGGTACTGCTGTACAACTCTCGTCTGAAGTTGTTCCCTGGTAAGCTAAAGTCGCGATGGTCGGGGCCATTTGTTTTGGAAACGGTGTCGCCCTATGGAGCTGTCGAGCTAAAGTGCAATGATAGAAGAACCTTCAAAGTGAATGGACAGCGGGTTAAGCCCTACTATGGAACTGAAATAAGGAATATCGACAGTTACAAGTTGATTTGATCAGACAGGGTACAGTCGGGCTGATGACATTAAACCAAGCGCTGTGTGGGAGGCAACCCGCATTTATTTATTTTCGCATTCGCTCTGCTTCATTATTTCATTTCAATTTCATAGTTAATATTTTTAATTTTCTATCTTTAAGTATTAATTTGAATCATTTTATTTTTGCAGGTTATTTTGTTAAAAAAAAAAATTAATAATTATTATGACAGATGCAAGCGCGCCACAGCGCGACATCCCGCGCAGCAGCGCGCTCAGGAGCAGTGGGCAGAACCCGAGAGCAACGCGCGACCGCGCAACATCTCGCGCTACAGCGCGCACCCCGAACACTCGGAAGACAGAAGCCATCGCGCGGCAGCGCCATAACTCGCGCCACAGCGCGCACTCGAGCATACGCGGAAGACAGAAACTTGCGTGCGGTAGCGCAACTTCTCGCGCGACCGCGCGCGTTCAATTATTGCCGACAGACCCGAGGACAGCGCGCGACCGCACGCCGCGTTCAGCCCTACTTCTTTAAATACCCTTCCTCGCGATTTTTTACCCTAAAACTCTCCTCTCCCTCACCAATCAGCCGCCTCCCCACGATTTTCCTCTCAAAAACCCCTCTCCTCCACAAAATCCTTAAAACTCCTCAAATCATCCCCCCACCCAGCTCAACACCACCATCTCCTACACCACCAACACAGCCGCCGCCACCCACCGCCGCTCAGTTCGGCCGCAGCCGTCACCGCCCACCTACGGTCAATCTTCTTCAATTATCCACTCTCAAGGGTACCGTTTCTTCTACTTTATTATTATTTGGGGATAATTTTCGGATTTCAAGCATTTGTTGGTGGATTTTGTGTGTATATTGTTGATTATTGGTTTGAAAAGAATTGGATATTATGCCGCCGAGAAAAAGGTCAAAGGATGGGGCTTCCTCGTCTCGTTCCTACAATGCTAACAAATTTTTGAACGAGGAAGCCTTTCGGGTATATGAGAGCACCATGTCTAGGTCGATTATTCCAGAAAGAGGGCTAGATATGACATACCCCGATTGTGCATTCATTAGAGAGGTCGGGCGACGAGGGTGGATGGATATAGCTCAGTCTCCGCCAGACGCTGTGATATCCGTAGTCCGTGAATTTTATGCGAATTTGAGAATCAAACATGAAGAATACGGAGTTTTGGTGCGAGGGCAACTCGTCTATTTTGATTTGGCCACTATTAATGAAATCTACAATCTGCCGGATTTTGAAAATGACGGGTACACTGAGTTGATCACTGGGGATGTGAACTACGATGAGATTATCAGGACCTTAGGCATCGAGGGTGCAGAGTGGCGATTGAATCAGGGCTCCCCAGTCACTTTGAAGAAATCTGATCTACGCCGTAAACCACGTAGTTGGGCATCTTTTATTCTCTCACGGATCATGCCCTCCTCACATCAGACAGAAATTACAAAAGATAAAGTGGCGTTGATTTACGCCATAATGACTGGGCGGACCGTGGATTTGGGGAAGCTTATTAACAGTTATATCATGCGTGCTGGTACAGGACTTATGACCGTCAGCCTCCCTTGCCCACATACTATCACTGCATTATGTCTTTATGCAAGTGTGCAATGGAGCGCAGATGAACAGGTCTTGAAAGCCAAAGGCCCAATCTTGGTATGTGAAGTAGAACGTTCGCGCTTTGGAGACGAAATAGAATGGCAAGAGGCCAGGGCAGAGTACAACCAGCGAGCCAGAGCACGCAATCCACCACCACCACCATCGATTCCTCGTTCTAGTTTGCGAGATAGGATGTTCCGACTGGAACAAGAGTCGCAGGCTGAGCGCCGAGAGCAGACCGAACACCGACAAACCACTAATACTTTCATGTCCTACATGATAGATTTCACATCGGCGCTTGCCCAGTGATTCCCACCTGGACCCGAAGATGTTCCTTACCCACCACAACCAGCCTGGCCACCACAATACCCGCAGCACATGGACGAAGATGATGAAGATACTGGGAATTATGATTCGAGCCCCGAGTTCTGACACTCGGGAGCGAGGTATGTGTTGTCATGTTTTTCATTTCTATACATTGAGGACAATGCATACTTTAAGTTTGGGGGGTAACAAATTGCTTGTTGGAATTTTTATGAATTTTTTTTATTTTGCTCAGTAGTTAATTTAGTTTCTATTTACTTTTTGCATTCTATATTTGTTAGGGAAAGTCATGGATAAGTAAAACGTGTGGCCGATGATGAAAATTGAATTGTGGTCATGAGATCTATATGTAGGAGTCACAGATATTTTGCACTGTCGTGTTTATTGATACTATTTGTAACGTCCCGAAAATTTAAGGGTCCACGCGAACCACATGCATGCAATTATTAAATTCTTTGTATTTTAGTTAAATTTTTTTAATGGCATTAATTAATTATGTTGTGCATAATTGCATGTTTAAAATATACTCTTCTACATGGTTGCATTAAAAATGTATTTTTTAAAAGGTTATTCGAGTTGCGATCGAAGAACGGAGACCGATGGCTGAAAAATAGGAAATGATTTTTATTAAATAATTGTTTTTAATTATTTAAATTATGGGTGATGCTTTTTATTGTTTTTGAAAATAAGGGGTTTTGAGGTGATTTCATACTCCAGGACGTAAATTTTATCGGTGTTGGTTTTTCAACTAACATACGAACGTTTTGGCAACCCGGCTATTTAATTCACAAATCTTATTAAACAAAATAATTTTTATTATTTAATTAAAGATTTATGGGCCTAATTTGTATGCTTATTGGGCCTAAGCCTTGTTTAGTGAATTAATTAGTATATAGTACTCAAAACCCTCCCCATTATCACACAATTCCCACTTTTAAAATTTATAAACTCTCCACAAAATCCCCCCCAACACACACGACACACTCAAGGGTTTGGAAAGGAAAAGCTTCGAAAATTCATCAAGGTTTCAAGCCAAGGTTATCCGTGTCGTCGTTCTTCGATTCGTCAACGTATATTCGTGCGTTTAATACGCAAAGGCACGCCATATTCTCCTTTTACTCATCATCACACCATAGTATATTTTTATGCATGCAAAGAATGGAAATCAAGTGGAACTTCCTGTTATTTTCGGATTTATGGCCTATGTCAAGTTTTAGCTTGTATTTTCTTTCAAAAAAATCATGTTCTATATGTTTAAGATGGCTGCCATGATATAGGTATTGATCAAGCATTGTTTTACATGAATTTAAAGTCTTAATCATCACCTAAAACCCTGCACAACGAAAAGGAAAAGAAAAAACGTAAGCTGGAAGCATGGGGCTGTCATGGGAGACAAGGGTTCGGTTGTTGGGGTCCTACGGCTGGGCTTGGTAATGGCTCATGTCCAGGACTAGCCAAGGTCGTAGGGGGTCAAGGGAAGAGTCCTAGCCATGCTAGGACTCGAGCTAGATAGGCTGGGAAGAGTCCTTGTGGACAAGGACTCTCACCCGAGAATGGGAAAACAGCGCGCGCAGGTGCAGCGCTCGTCTAGGGCTTAGGGGCTTGGTCTGTGGACTGCAGGCTGGGCCAGGGGGTGACCTTAGGGTCCTAGGTAAGTGCTTGATACGTTGGTTCAGGGTTGGAGTCGTGGGTAGGGGCCCTAGAAGCATAAATCGTGAGAGGAACATGAGTTGCGCAGCTGCTGGGTTCCTGAACCAGGTGGCTCGCGCACAGGTTTTAGGGTCTGGTCTTGGTCTGGTCATGGTCCAGGGATGGTTAGGTACAGGCGGGTTCGGTGGTGGCTCGTTTGGGAGAGTCCTAGACTAGATAGGAGTCTCTTTTGTTCAAGGACACTACACACACACATGTGCAGAAATATGGGTCGAGTTCCAGGATCTTTTTGAGCGGGTTAGGGTCATGTTTTGGGGCTGGGCATGCACAGTAGGGTCCCTAGATGGGTTGGCTAGGTTTTGGTTCAAGGCGGCTCGGGTGTGGCTCGGGAAAATTGGGAGATGGCTCGGGTGGTTCGGTAAGGGGTCAATATTTCGAATTTAAGAACTAAAATTGAATCCAAGGGTCCACGGGGGTGGCTCACGACTTGGAAGGGTAGAATAAGTAATAAAAAGGCTATGTTAAAAATTTGGGATCAAAATAACGAGTTTTGGATTTATTCGGAATTTAATCGCCGCGCGAAACGCTAATTAACGAGTTAATTGAAACACCTAGTTTTAAGCTTTATAAAATTATGAAAAATTATATTTAAGCTTAAATAATTATTATAAGTCTAAGTTTTCAATTTGGGAATTTTATATTAAGGTTTGGTTTAATTCGGGATTAAAACGCATTAATACGTCATATTTAAATATAAATTTAAAAGTCATCGAATTAAGCTAAATAAAAATATGAGAAAATTCTTGTAGGCTTAAATAATTATTTGGGACATGCTAGAGTCATGAAATCAAGAAAAAAGTCGAAAACGTAAAATGTCACGTCCAGGGGTAAAACGGTCTTTTTACACCTAAAAATTAGTAAACGTCATGGCAGTGTCCTAAATGCTATTTTAAATGCTAATATGATTATTTTCAATGATTATGTATGTTTATATGTTAATATGTCAATTTTATATTTTATGGATTTTTAAGACGTTAATATGTTTAATGTTTTATTATTTAATATGTTAAAACATTTATTTTAAATGTTTATTTTAAAAGTTTACGATGTTAAAATGTTTATTTTAAAAATGTTCATAGATGTTTATGATTTTTAATATGTTAAGTTATGATTTCTAAATGTCTATGATTTTTATGATTTAAATATGGGCATTTAAAAGACATGTTGCATGCTTGGTTTCAAAATAAAATGATAATATATGCATATTTTATTAAGTGATGGAAATACGACATGTTGAAGGATGTGAAGGATTGTGACTACAATATGTTGGAAATATCGTGAGGGTTATGGTCCCAGTGGGAGCCCGACGATCGTGTTTCCGTTGATACGAATACAAATACGAATATGAATACCATGAATATGATTGGAGATGTCGTGAGGGGAGAAGGCCCCAGAGGGAGCCCATTTATGGGAAAAGGCCCCAGAGGGAGCCCCGACGATCGTATTTCCAATGCCATGATATGTTAATACGTAGGCCAGGGCCCAGTTGACCGGTGAGAGTGTTGCTGGTGTCCCCCGCCGCCCAGTACTGTGGTTACATATAGATGGATCCATCGCCCAATACGTTTAAGAATACGAGTCACAATCACGATCTGAATTCAACGAACACGAACATGAACATGAATATGAATACGAATATGGACATGAATATGAATATGTTTAAGTGATATGTTTATGTCTTTTGAAAATGTTTTTACGCATCATGACAATGTTTACGAAAACGTGTATTTTTAAAGTTATGCATCTTCATGAAAATGATATTTTAAGTATAGGTATTTTTCACTGTTATATGTTAATGTATTACGTATTACTCGTTATCAAGGATATGACGTGTTGAGTCTTTAGACTCACTAGGTGTGATTGATGCAGGTGATATTGATTATGAATATGATAATGGAGGTCTTGATGGTTGATCTGACTGGACTGGAGGTGCACATAACCCGAGGATCGACGCTAGTTTTCCGCACTAGTCATGATTTATGATTTTAAATGATGTTAAAGATATTTTTTTACGACAATTTATTTATGAGTGGTTTTTGAGAGGTTATAGTATGGGCTATACTTTTCAAATGTTAGTTGGTTGATTTATTTTAAAATGATGTCAAAAATATTTTATACTTGTGTATGCAATTCGGCCGATGCTATGTGAGGTTTAAAAAAAAAAATTCTAGCACGTTTTTAGAAAACGAATAGCAGACGTCTCACTATTGTTGCTTAGAGACAAGTTGCATGCCTATGATGCTAAATAGATGTGGGAGACCCGATTCTTGGTAAAACTTGCATGACATTGATTGACACTTTTGCAGACTTAGAAATGATCTAGGCAGTCTTTCATAACATCCTTGGGCCTGTGTTCTTTGTTTACTGTCAATTGTAGCCCTTTGAGCTTAAAAGTTAATTGAGATGCTTACTTTTTCTTCGTGCACCTATTTCATATATCATTTTGATTGAAAATTGCATGTGACTAGTTTGTATGTAATGCCCAAGAATTAATCACTGTAATTAACGATGATTGATTTATCATTTCATGTGATTAGGAAGAGATTAATCGGGACACCGAGAAATGTATTCAGAAATAAAATTATGAAAGATATGAGCATGCAAGACCGCACCCGCGGTAAGGGGAGGACCGCACCCGCGGTGGTGCTACGGGAATTTGAAAGAATCGATACAGTAGGGTGACCGCACCCGCGGTGTTAACGCGACCGCACCCGCGGTGCAGCAACGACCGCACCCGCGGTGTTGCGTGTTGTACGTAAATGCTGCCACTTCGCCTTACGCATGCACGGCTATATATATAAGCATGCAAGTCGGTTTTCAAAGGAAGAAAATCGAGAAAGGGTTTGAAGAAGAAAGGAGAAAATCCTTACGCCTTTTGCGAGAAATCCGTCCAATTTTGAATCCGACTTCGGTATTGAGTTCCTGGCAACGTAGGCTACAACTGGACGTAAGTTTTACTACGTTTTGACATGTTTTAGAATTATGATATTGTCAGAATTGAATGGAATTCATATATGATGTTCTTGACATATTAGACATCGTAGAATCGAAGTCAGATTAAGAAACGGACTGATTATGAAATTGTTATGAATTTTCTGGGGTATAGTGATTTATACCGGACATATTTGAATTGTGACGGGATTACGGATTGTATTGAATATGAGTTATGGATTGTAACTATTATCTGTTGAATTGGTATTGACGGGGATATTGAAATTGTACCGTTATACCGTTGATTTGAATTAAATCCAGATTCATCAGATTGTTATTGAGTTGAACGGTATATTGACATAAGATTATTGATATTGTCATTGCCAGACAGACTGTGAATTCAGGACATCGACTGAGCCAGAAACCGACGAAAGAAAGGTATAAGTCAATGTGGTATTGGGAGATCGACTTGAGTCGGATTAGACTTGAGTTTCCCTAAATCACATACTTTACTTTATTGCATTGATATTTGCATGGATTGAATAATATACTTGTTCTCTGGATTTTAGATGACAGGTATTAGACGATTTATCTTGTGACAGAAGTGCCTGATAGTGGTGGAATCGCCACGGGCACATTGCACGATGTCTCAAGATAGGATTTTAGCGATTGAGTTACAGTCCATGACGGATAGGTCAGGACACCGGATGTTTGGTTATATCGAGTAATAGGAAATGGGAATTCGTCTATTACGGAATTCGATATAGGAATACCACATATGGTTATATCGAGTAATAGGAACACGGTTCCTTCTATTACGGAATTCGATATAGGAACACCACATCTGGAAACCGGGATCCCTAGACTAGGATTGAGTCTAGTCTGAACTGTAGAATTATGTCGAAAGATTGCTATTGATTATGTTTCAGATTTTGATACATATATCTGTTACCTGATTACATGCTTTATATTGTTTATATGATTGCATGTTTCATTGATTTATACTGGGATTATATTCTCACCGGAATTATCCGGCTGTTGTCTTGTCTGTATGTGTACTTGACAACAGGTGGGACAGGATCAGGGTCCAGGAGATGAAGAGAGAGATCGTGATTAGAGTGGAGGCTCCGGACTTGGATGTATATAGGGTTTTGACACTTGATATTTAGATGTTGAACCTTAGTTTTACTGATTTGTAGACGGTACAGGATTTGTACTTTTTTTTATACTGAGTTGTTTATTAGTTTGATTTCACTACGTTCCGCATTTTTAAAAAAAATTTAGACCCTGTTTTATAATTGATTAATTAGTCCCAATGATGATTAAGAACTTGATTAGCGTCCGGGTCCCCACATTGTATGAGATGATTAATGGATTGACGGTAATCTAGAACTTGTTTATGCAGTTTTTGAGGCGAAATACGGATAATATGTGACATAGGAATGATTTAGGCGATCTTTGAAACCGTTGAGCCTTCGAGCCTACCAAATGAACATGGAATATCCCTAGTGTCCCATTTTGAGCTTACTAAAAATCAAGTGGCGTGTGTCAATGACATACAATTAGCCCCCACTTGTATCTATTCTACATCCCACAACAACTACCTAATGAAGCCGATACACTTATTTTCCTACCTGATTTTGAGAGAAATAAATTTATTGGTGGTGTAGTGATTCAAAAGCTCCTAGAAAAGAAAAAGAAAAATTGAAGTGAGCAAAGAGGGAGTTGAAAATAGACAAAAAGAAAGAGAAAAAGTTCAATCAAAGAAAATATAAGGGAGATGAAGGATATGAATGAAAAGAAAACAATAAGTGGATGGTGAATGAAAAAGAAAATGAAAAAGAGTGAAATTGATGAAGAGTTGATTATTTCTCTCAAATTTTGAATTCCATACCTTTTATTGTAGCCGTGAGCCGTGGCCTAACGTTACAAGCTTACAAGACCTATTAACCTTGTCACATTTATCCAATATACTAGTGGAGAAAAGTTGTTCAAGTTAAGCCTATGGATACCTGAAAAACATAGTCATCAAGTGTAGACTTTGATCACTTGCTTGCAAGCATCTCGTTGTGTGATTTCATCTTTGGTATAATTTCGTTGAATATTCATTGAGCCAGTTAATCACCAATAAAGTCCCATGTGATCTATGAATGTGAATTTGGATTTTAATGAAGTGTGAGTTGAACTAAACTGAGGATTTCTCCATTCTGTAAGGCGAATGGGCATTATTACTCTATCTGAGCATTCGATGGGGTAAACGAACATTGACATATCACACACACACGTGACTCTTGGGAAATCGTGAATTACATTAAATGGATAAAATCTGAGGCCAATATCACTTCTCGCGAATCCATGACTGTTAAGAGTTTCTTTACTTGTTAATTGACTTCCTGTTTTTATCTTATTTTGCTCGGGACTAGCAAAAGTTCAAGTTTGGGGGGTTTGATAAGTGCATGATTTGCACTTAATTTACATTTAAATCCATTTTGAATTATGCTTGTTTCGAACAGAATTATGCGTTTTTGTTTTGTTTATGTTGTCATTTCAGGAATGGAGAAAATAGCGAACACGAAGCCAAGTGGACCAAGAAGCGCACGACCACAAGTACATCACCGGACAGATGTGTGCGCGCGGCCGCGCCATTTCACGCGCAGGCGCGCGTACACCCATAATGGAGCATGACCAGAGAGGCGCGCGCCACCGCGCATGCATGGAAGCAAGAGATCGACAGAAGCTTTCCCGCGGCCGCGCGAGATGTCGCGCACCCGCGCGCACAGAAGCAGCAGGAAACCCGAAAGGAATGCGCGGTCGCGCCAACTCTCGCGCACCCGCGCGCACACACGCATGGGCCAAACACAGTAGATCGCGCGCCACAGCGCGAGATCACGCGCAGCCGCGCGCGCACAAGCACGGCCAGACACAGCAACTCGCGCGCCACCGCGCGCGAGCCGCAGCCAGAATAGGTATAAAAGCGCGATCGCTAGGTCAGAAAAGTGGAGGAGCAGCCGTGGAGAGAAATCACACGAGAATACACCATCTTGGAAGGAAAAGAGGCGAGAAACGAAGCGCATACACGAGACGAAGATTCAGAGGGCGTAGAACAGTCACAAATACGAAGAACGACAGATCTGGGAACAGAGACGACACTTAGGATTTGTTATCTTTTCCTTTGTTTCTTTATACTATTGTGTATCGATGCCTAGAATTACAAATATGTCTTGGGTTCTCTTGGATTTCGTGATGAACTAAACTTCCATTCTAGAGAATGACGTAACTCTGTTGAAACGATGATTTGACACCGTTGTTTATTTTATTGAATTCCGCTTTCGTTTAATTGTGTTCTCTATGTTTACTGCACTGCAATTTACTGGCCATAAATTGTTGTTGTTTGATTAATCTTATAACTCGGGAGAGGGACTAGGATTATAGATCATTAGAGACACATCGTTAAATGTTTATAGCGTTCGGAAGGCGTATAACTTTAGCGAGGCTTAGTAAGAACATTGTTTACATTTATCTATGAAACGTAGATTCTAATTAGGAATAATTGAATCGAAGTTGATAGATACACTTTATTCGTCACTTGGGAAAGGGGGAATAAAACAATCTAAGTGTTCTTGGCCATTAATTGATTGGAATTCAGGAATATAAATTAAACTGTGAATAATTATCGTGGAAACTTTGTGAAATCATTTCTCTAGATATTTTCTCTCATTATTATCTCTCAATTCGGTGACTTAATTAATTCATTGTTTTCAGTTAATTCTTTCAAACAAACCAACCGTTTATTCAATCTCTCTAAATAAAGTTGAGACTATTTTAATTACAAGAATTGATATACAATTTTACGCACACTCCTCGTGGGATCGATATTTGTACTCTAACCAGTACTAAAACTTGACACCGTACACTTGCGGTAGGAAAACGCGCAACAGCGGGCCCGGGCTCGGGGCGTGACAGAATGGTATCAGAGCCAGGTTACCGGCATGGAAAACCGGGAAATAAGTGCTATGCGGGGCAAAGTGCTACGTGCATGGGAGCCACCTCTTGAACCTGCGGGGCAAAGTGCTACATGACGGGAACCATCTCTTGAACCTGTAGGAGTCACCTCTAGATTCTCGGTGCTGGTGGATCGAAGGGTCAGGCCGCGACGAGGACGTCGCGTTCTGAAGGAGGGGTGATTGTGATACCCTTGTCCCACATCGAAAAAATCAAAGATTTAAAATGAGTTTATATTGGCTTACGATGGACTTCTATAGCAACTTAGGTTAATTATTTTTGTAAAGCGAGGACGGATACGAAGTAGTTGCTATAGGGTCCCATTGTGCAGTCACGCAACCGCGGGCCCGGGCTCGGGGCGTGACAGTAATAATTTGCAGGTGATGGGAAAAAGTAGTAGACTAAAGGAAGGTGAGACTTTCTTAAGGATGGGCAATGGGGCAAGAGTTGCTGGCAAGGCTATTGGAGATGTTACTTGCTTTTGAACAATGATTTTAAGTTAATTTTAAGAGATGTTTTGTTTGTACCAGATTTGGTTAAAAACATTGTTTCCATTTCTATGCTTGATAAATATGGATATTCTTGTTTATTTAGCAAAGTTGTTTGCAACATTTACAAGAATGAATGTTTAATTGGTACTGGCGAACTTGAAAACGATCTCTATAACTTAAAATTGAAATATATTCCACTAAACAATGTCCAAGCAATAATAACAACAAAAAAACAAAAATAAGATACTCTAAATTCGGCACAATTATGGCATGCTCGATTAGTACATACTTCCCTAAGAAGAATGAACAAACGAGTGGGAGTAGGCATATTTGATATGTCTGATATTAATTCTCTCATGACTTGTGAATCCTGTCTGAAAGGAAAGATGATCAAAATTCCCTTTAAGGGCCATGTGGAGCGAGCCAAAGGGTTATTGGATTTAATCAATACCGATGTGTGCAGTCTGCTTAGCATCACCACTAAGCATGGACATGCCTACTTCATCACCTTTACTGATGAATTTTTGAGGTATGTGTATGTGTATTTGATGAAATACAAATCTGAAGCATTTGAAAAGTTCAAAGAATTCAGAAATAAAGTAGAGAAAAAAATTGGGACAAAGCATCAAGCCACTTCGATCGGATAGATGTGGTGAGTACTTGAGTGCCGAGTTCCAAGGTTATCTTAGGGAGGATGGGATTCTCTCGCAGTGAACTCTGCCTGCTACACCACTGTTGAATGATGTTTCGGAGCGTCATAACTGGACTTTGATGGACATGGTTCGGTCTATGATGGGGTTCACAGAGTTGCCGCCATCATTTTGGGGATATGCACTTGAGACAGCGGCACTGTTGTTAAACAATGTCCATTCAAAGGCAGTTTATAAGACACCATATGAGATATTGATGGGTAAGCCTCCCAAATATTCTTATCTTAGAATATGGGGATGCCCTGCATTTGTGAAGCAGGCTGTGGGAGATAAATTGGATATTTGATCCATTTTATGTTACTTTGTGGGATATCCAAGGCATTCAGTTGGATACTATTTCTATCATCCCCAAGAAACAAAGGTGTTTGTTTCTAGGAATGTAACCTTTTTGGAAAAGGAATTTCTATTTGACAGAAAAGGATAGATGATAGAACTCGAAGAGGTTTGAGAGACACCCAAAATTGTAGAACCCACACCCGAAGAGCCAAGAGAGGAGATACAAGCTCCTAGAAGATCCGAGAGAGTCTCAAGACCACCTATGAGGTATGGTCTGCTTCTTGAAGAGGGCCATGATGAGCCTAACCATGGATGTGATCCATTTACCTTCAAGGAAGCGTTATCTGATGCCAATTCATCCAAGTGGCTTGAAGCAAGGGAATCTGAGATGAATTCCATGTATTCGAACCAAGTGTGGAATCTCGTGGATCCACCTGAGGGAACTGTTCCCATAGGGTGTAAATGTATTTACAAGAGGAAACTTGGGACAGATGGGAAGGTATTGACCTTCAAGGCGTGATAGGTAGCAAAAAGATATACTCAAAGACAAGGAGTTGACTTTGAGAAAACATTTTCTCCAGTTACAATGTTCAAGTCTATAAGAATATTGTTAGCTATAGCTGCATGGTATGACTATGAGATATGGCAGATGGATGTAAAGACGTCCTTTCTTAATGGGGATATTATGGAAGAGATTTACATGTCTCAACCTGAATTCTGTCGGAAGTGAGCATATGGTATGCAAACTTTAGATATCTATGTTATGGTCTAAAGCACGAATCTAGGAGTTGGAACCTCATATTCGATAGTACAATAAAAAATTTTGGTTTTACAAAGAATCCTGAGGAACCCTGTGTGTATAAGAAGGTCAATAGGAGCGCTGTGACATTCCTTGTGCTTTATGTTGATGACATTCTACTCATTGGGAATGATGTAGGGATGTTGCAATCAACTAAAATATGATTAGCGAGTAAGTTTTCGATCCAGGACTTGGGTGAAGTATCTTTTGTATTGGGAATACAGATCTATAGAGATAGATCAAGAATATTGCTTGGTATAACCCAGTCCACATACATTGATTCCATCGTGAAGTAATTCTCGATGTATGAGTCCAAGATAGGACATCTACCAATGTCTCATGGCGTGTCCCTATCAAAGTTTATGTCTCCCAAGACTGATGCAGAGATAGCGGCAACGACAGGCATTCCGTATACATCTGCAATTGGTAGTATCATGTATGGGATGATATCTACACGCTATCACGTGGCTTATGCACTACGTGTATTGAGTAGATATCAATCCAACCCTGGTCTTCCACACTGGAAAGCTGTGAAAGACATCCTCAAGTATTTGAGAAGTACCAATAAGTTGTTCTTGGTCTCTGGGTAAGGAGAAATGAAATTGGAAGGCTATACCGACTCTAGCTTCCAAAGCAATATCGATGACTCGAATTCAACCTCTGGGTTCATATTCATGCTCAATGGTCATGATGTCTCTTGGAAGAGTTCCAAGCAAGACAGTACTGAGGATTCCACCACTAAGGTAGAATACATTGCTGCATCAGCTGCAGCAAAGGAGGCTGTTTGGATAAGGAATTTCGTCCAAGATTTGGGCGTCATTCTAATTTATTTGCTCATGTCCCGGTGTTTTGTGACAACACGGGAGCCGTAGCTCAAGCAAAGGATCCAAGGTCTCATCATAAATCCAAACGTGTATTGAGAAAGTACCACATCCTCTGAGAGATTGTGGAAAGAGGATAAGTGTCGATTGACAAAGTCGGCTCCGCAAATAATGTTTCTGATCCGCTAACTAAGCATTTACCTGGACCATTATTCGAGAAGCGTCGCAAGGGAGGTTGTTAGAGTAGGTGCTCGTCAAGCCAAGTGTTGGCCGAGGGTTCATGTTGAAACTCTATGAATAAACAATATTTATTTTAATAATGTTTGAAATTATTGTTTTGGCACATCTTTATTTGTATTCTCATGCTAGTTGCATAGATAAAGTCCTTGAATATACACATAGTAGAAAAAATATGAGATGCTCATATGATGAGTATCATGAAACTCATATTTGCAATACTGTATATTCTAAACAGTTCCTAGTCGATTCGGCCGCTGCTAAGAAGGATATAGGCCGCTCGAGTTCGAGACTAGTATCTGCGATGTGATTACCATGTTTCATTGGTAGTCGACATTGTGATGTCCGAAAATGCAAATAGGTGCTTCTTGTAGAGTGCACTGAACAACCCTCCATAAAGGACTTTCCAAGTGGTTCTCACTTATCGATTGAAAACATCCTAGTTTAAGGTTGTACACCATTAGTCCTTATGATCCGGGATAACATTGAGATTCTATATGCTAGCATTGCACTTTGTCTTGTTTACTGATTTTTATGGGGTCATCAGGTAGCAAGGTTGGGTGTTTTGTCGAAACATATAGGATTCGATGCATTGTAGTCGGGGATTCACCGCTTACCTTTAGGTGTGGATATCCTATGTGATCTCATGTATATGTAGTATGAAATCTCTGATCAGAGTATGGTGGTAATTGTGAAAGAGGTTTCATAGATTACACCATCAATGCAACTACGACATGACACATAGTAACGATTCTTTGACAGCTCTCGATATAGCAATAGTTGTCGAATCGGTCGGGATATATGAAATGAAGGTACCGTACTGTACGCTAATCATAATATAATGGTTCTTGCGGGCTCTATCATTTGATACCTAGGGAATCATGTAAACGATGCTGCTAGGCGTTTAACATGATTGGTTAGGTACTATCAGACTTGAGTTCTAATGTTCATATTATCAAGGAGTTGATAATTAAGATGGAGCAATTAGGGTATGCTCATATAAGCACATGTTTAGTCCCGAATCACATTAAGATGTGAACCCACAACTTGTTGTATCAATGAACCATTGAGGGCCCCACAAGTGCTAACTTTCTAGATCCCGTTGAGAAGTAAAAACAGTTCAATGTGTTGAAGGGGTTATAAAGGAGTTTATAAGCGCGAGGAATATTAGAAGTATGACTTCTATAAGGAGAATGTGACTTTTAATTTGAGAAATTGTTCCTAAATTAGAAGTTGGCCAAACAAATAATGTATTTGAAAAATGTGATTTTCATTAACATTATTATGGACTAAATTAAATTAATTCAAATGTTAAATTAATTAAACACTAGTAGACCTAGTAGAGTCCAAATAATTAAATTAATTCAAGTCTTGTATTAATTAAACAACATTGGGCCTTGTGGAGCCCAATTATAAATAATTATTAAACTAATGGGCTTGAGTAAAATAAAGTAAAATTTAAATGGTTTCAAATGTGTTTGAGACATTTAAATAAAATTCCATGGGCCTTGTAATTGTTACGAACCCCAGTAAAAAGCATGCAAGGGAGGTGAAGGGTTGGAGACAACTTTTGAGTTAATGTCAAGGCATGCAAATGCAACTTTTACTTCAACTTTTTCCACAACCAAGAAAACTCCTCCTCCCTTCTCTCCTCACCTCTTGGCCGAAATATTGAAGCACATTTTCTCCAAAAAATTTCTTCATCAATTGTTTATTGAAAGCATAATCTTCTCAAAGAAAATGCCTTATATTTTTCTAGTGCAAGTGTAAGGTGGATTTAACTTGTTGATGGTGGGCTTAATTTTTGAGCAAGGACTGCTCTTGGAAACTTGAAGATTTGTCTTGACATTCAAGAGCTAAGGTGTTTACATCTTAGTTGGAGCTATCATCAATCTTTTGAGATTGATAGGTAATTTTCTAAAACACCATATGAATGTCATTTTGTGTTTTATTGTATTTGCTACACATTATAGTTTAGGGTGCTTGATTTTCTTGCTACAAAAATAATTTTGAAACTTCCGTTGCGTAAGCGCGCACCTTAACCGATCTCCTTTCAAAGATTACACATCCATTGTGCCTAGGCCTCATCATAGTCATTTACATATACGTCTTATGCATTTACATACACTTCGATAGCCACAACTAATTCTCATCATTCAAAACATCATCATTTACATCACTTATAAAAAACATGCACAAATGCAATTTTCTTTAAATTCAAGCTGGCAACTTATATTTTCATAAAATCTTAAAAAATCGTATTCATTATGCATATACATTTAAAATATAGTAAATTTGTGCTCAGGAGCTGCCAGGACCAAAATCTCACCTCGGGTGTAAAATGACCATTTTGACCCTGGAAACCCAAAAATTTCCGTTTTACCCCTGGACCTCTAAAATTAACCCGAAGCTTACCAAATTCCTTAAAACATCCAAAACATATTTAAAAGCATTCCTAGATGAAAACTCGAGCTCATTTCATAACTTAACCGACGTTTTAAAATTGGACCGGAGTTCTGGTTTTAACCTAAATCGAATCAAAACTTAACCAAAATTTCTCCAACTTTTTACCACACCCTATAAACACTTACAAGGTCCAAAAAAACCCCAAAACCAAGCTCTTAAACATTCAGACCACTCCTGAACTGCTGCTGAAAAATCCAGCAACTTCCTTAACCACAACCCTAGTACCTCACGCCCCCTTCTTGCGCTCTAGCCTATTCCCGATTGATTCAACCCCGACTCAATCCTCTTTAGACCATTCTAGGACGACCCTATACCTACTAAACCCACACAAACGATCCCATGCACGCTGAAGGTCCCAGCTTCTCGCTAAAACTCTCCAGATGCTCGACCAAGACCCCTCCTCGATACAACTCCCTCGTGCGGCCCTCGAGGCCAGACCAGCAGGGTTTGAGCTCTTCCAAATCATGACTCAGACTCAGCAGAGACCGGTCCACGGCCTAGAGATGCCCTCACCCCGTCGACCTCAACTTTGGTCCGAGCATCAACCCCAACCAAGGCAATACACGCACAACCTCTCGACTCTTGAATCAAATCACGCACCACTCCACCAAATTGTGATCCAAGCTTAACAACCTCATGAACCTCAACATCCACTGCCTTTTATGGTCCTAGATCGGCGGCCCCTGGCAATCACAACAAGAAAATCGTGAAAATCGAATGAGAAATGGAACAAAACTCATGAAACTCACACCGAGACATACACATGCATACACCGAGAATATCATAGGCTATCACACAAATATTACACGTAATATCAATGTATATGATTCACAAGAGAAGAACATGCATGCCTTGGTGATTTCTACGCAAGAACGATGAAGAAGAATGTCGGGAGAGCGCCGGAAGAATTTCTCTCGAAATAAAACCCTTTGGCCGAAGCCTAGCACCTGAGGAATGCTGAAAACGAGAGAAAACGATGGTGGAGGAGGGGAGTGTCGGCTGATGTGAGGGGGGTAGGGTTAGGGTTTTATTAGTGGGGTAATTAAATAGAAATAATTTAGCTAATAGGCTCTAACTTTAAATGAAAAAGAATTAAAAGGATTTTAATCCCAACAAGCTTAAAAGTAGGCCCATTAAGTCCAAACTTAACCCCGAAAAATATTTCGTTTTGGAAAATTTTTAAAAAGATTAGCCAAACCCTCAACAGCCCCGATTCGATAAAATTTACGTATCGTTAAAAATTATGCTCTAGCGGGTAAAAATATCCGACAAAGCCCTTTTCTTGAAAATTACCTTTAAAACATCTTATAATAATTAATAAAATTTATCATGTAAAAAATAATTTTCCTAGTAATTCTCTGGTCTCCGTTCCTCGTTCGAGCGCGAAATGCAACTTAAAAATCTTAATGCATGAACCTTTAAAATTTCATGACCTAAATTCTACCATGCAATCATTATGCATAAAATGCACAAAAATGATTAAACGCATAATTTGAATAAAAATCCTAGATTACATGCATTCAGGTTACGTGATTTAAATTCCTGAACCTTACACGATTCAAAACTTAATACGATTCGTTTTAAAACTTGGACCAGGGTCCTAGTTTTTACCCGAATCAACCAGATACTTAACCAAAAAATTTCCAACTTTTTGATACACCTTATACACATGCTAAACGACCTTAAACCATCAAGACCGGCCCACTTAAGCCTATCGAACAGACACTGAAAGTTGCTGGATTTTCTGCACTTTGAAATTCCTACAAACCCTAATGCACCAAGCCGTGTGTTTATCGATTCTATCCAAAAGCTGACGTGTCCAGCACCTAACCAGCTATTCTGGAACCAAGACCAAACTCAAGAGACCCTCCTTGAACCATCTTAGCTAGCCCTATTGCCCAAACAACCAACCTCGCGCGCAACCCTCGAATCGCGCCGCACAAGCTAACGAACCCTCCCTCGATCTAACCCCTTCGGCCGACTCCTAGACCATGACCAGCCATTCATGGCCCTCTCCCAGCCCTGTCACAGACCCAAGAGGGTTAGTGTCTTGGCTGGATTCAAGCCATGCACGACGACACAACCCAAAACCTTCGATCTCGCCAAAACCGAGCCAACAAACGCCAAGCATCAATCGACCCTCAATGCTTTCAACACCAACCCAACTCCAACCTCTTGCTACCTTAGTTCACGACGTTAACAGCCCCCTAGCACAACAGTCAGCAGCCTCATTACACAATATCAAGGAAAACGTGAGCATGGGTCATGTAAAAGGCAAATTTTCAATTCAAACTTATTCAAAAATGTAAATACAAGGTAGATCAAAGAATTGTCATGCATTTACATAGATATCAGCATAATTATGATGTGAATGAGGAGAAAATGAAAATACAAGTGTGCCTTGATGATTATATGCTCACAAACTTGAAGCTACGCGCGTTGGACAAGCACCAAAGGAGCGGGGAGGAAACTTGTTTGAAAGAAAAATGGAGGGGTCGAACTTGCAGCAAGTTGCTGCTGAAATTCACGTGGGAGTGCTGCTGAAGGAGAGGGGAGGGTCGGCCACTTAGTGAAAAATAGGTTTAGGGTCTATTTAAATAACCTATACTTAACACTAATGGGCACTTAATTACATTTTAAAAGAATTAAAAAGGGTCTTGAGCCCATTAAGAAATAAAACCACCCCAACAAGCCCAATAACACTCCCGAAAAATATTTCGTTAGGTACGTTTTTGAAAATATTACCCCAACCCTCAAAACGTTCCCCGATTAGTTAAAATTTACGTATCGGCTAAAAATACGACCCGACGAGTAAAAATACCCACCAAGGTACATTTTTCGAAAAAACCCTAAAAAATCTTCATGTTAAATAATTAAAATCATTCAATAAAAATATTTTCCTTGACTTTCCCTGGTCTCCGTTTCTTGTTCGAGCGCGAAATACGACTATATACCCTATTGCATGAAACTTTAAAATAATCATGAAATAAACTCTAACCATGCAATAACCATGAATTAAAAGCATAAAAATCTTTAAACATATAAATAAAACCCTAGATTCCATGCATTCAAGTTACGTAGTTTGAATTTTCCTAGACCTTACAGAATCTTAGCTTGTAATAAGTATCCCTTTTCATTTTTTTACAACAGTGATGTCTGACTTTTTAGGTACTACTTGTGTTGGACTTACCCATTTACTATCTGAGATTGGATAAATAATTCCGACATCTAATAGTTTTAATACTTCATTCTTAACAACTTCCTTCATATGTGGGTTTAACCTTTTTTGTGGTTGTTGATATGTTTTAGCATTTTTTTCCAAGTGAATTCTATGTGTGCAAATTAAAATATTTATAAATTTTATATCTTTCAAAGTCCATCCAATTAAATTTTTATATTTTTTAAGTAATTTAATTAAATCTTCTTCTTGATTTGGTAGAAGAGTGAAAGAAATTACGACAGAGAATGTTTTTTTCCACCAAGAAATACATATTTCAATTCTAATGATAAAACTTTTAATTCAAATTTTGTATTATCATCTTCTTTAAATTATTTTCAGACTCAAAACTTTCCATTGAAAATACTTCAAATTGTTGATTTAAGTTTTCTTCTTGTATATTTTCTTCCACAATTGTTTGTATTTCATTATAATATTCATTTTCATTAATACTTGGTTATTTACATAAATTGGACACATTAAGTTCTAGAGTCATATTTCCAAAAGATAATTTCATTATGATATTTTTACAATTAATTAAAGCATTTGAAGTTGCTAGAAATGGCCGTCCCAATATTACTAAAATTTCATTATGTACTTTTATTGTTTGTGTATCCAAAACAATAAAATCTACAGGATATATGAATTTATCAACTTGAACCAATACATCTTCTACAACACCTCTAGGTATTTTGACCGACTATCCTCCAGTAAGAGAATAATAGAAGTGGGTTTTAATTATCCTAAATTAAGTTTTTCATAAACTGAATAAGGAAGTAAATTCACACTTGCTCCCAAATCTAACAAAGTTTTTTTAATTTTATTTTCTCCAATAATAAATGAAATTATTGGACAACCAGGATCTTTATATTTTAAACTAGAATTATTTTGAAGAATAGAACTTACTTGTTCAGCCAAGAATGCTTTCTTCTTCACATGAAATTTTCTTTTCACGGTACATAAGTCTTTTAAAAAAATTTCCTAGGAAGGTACTTGTAATGCCCGAGATTTAATCATTATAATCAGACGTTGATTAATTGACATGATTGAAATTATAAGAATTTAAATGAACCAATATGCCAAGACCGAACGTCGTTGCATGATTAGCCAAGGATTTGGGCAGCACCTCCGGCGCTCGAGCGGTAGAAAACAACCGCCCGAGCGCCAATGTCTCGGTAATTCATCGTTCGGGCAGAAGGTTCGGCGCCCGGGCGGTAGATTTGACCGCCCGAGCGCCAAGGGTGCGACTTGAAATTGTTGGACAGAAGATACCGCGCTCGAGCGTTAGATTTGCACCGCTCGAGCGCCGACAGAAAGCCACGAAAAGTAAACACGTTTCGTTTGCATGCAAGCTTGGATATATATATGTATATTACGTTTCATTTCCTCCGAAAACAAGGAAGGATCAAGAGAGAAGCTTCAGGAAGTTAGTAGAAAATCCTTACGCCTTTTGTGAGAAATCCGCCCGTCTGATTTTGAATCCGACTTCAGTACTGTATTCCTATCAACACAGGCTACAACTGGACGTAAGTTTTGTTACGTTTAGACATGTTTTGAAATTATGCTATGGTCAGAATTGAATAAGATTCATATATGATGTTCTTGTCATGTTAGACATCATAGAATCGAAGTCAGATTGAGAAACAGACTGTTTATGGAATTGTTATGATTTTCAGAGTTGATTTGATTGAGAATTGATATCAGAGTTGTGTTGTTATTGATGTAGAATATACAGATATTGAGATTATGAATTGTACGGTTATTGAATTATGAATTCTGAGATGATTTCTGAGATGTTGAGATTGACGGGGGTAACAAGATTGTATTGTTATGCCGTAGAAACATCAGTTGACTTAGATTGATCAGATTCAGATATGATATCGATTAGATTGGGATATTATTGATATGACTCAGATTGTACCTTGTTCAGATATGGATCAGATTATATACTGAGTTGAGTATTGATCAGAACAGGTTTTGAATTAAGATATATACTGATATCGTATTTATGTGATTGTCATTACCAGACTGGGTATGGACAGATCAGAATACAAGACTTCGTCTTTGTCAGAGCGGGAAGATAAAGGTATAAATAAATGTTGATTCGGGATTGCACAACTCGAGTTAGGTTTGACTTGAGTTTCCCTAAATCACATACTTTATCTTATTGCATTGATATTTGCAGATTATCAGATTGATATGTTAATGTATTGACTTAGAACAGAGTCAGAGTCCGAGTCTAGGGCAGACAGCCTAGCTAGGGCAGAACCGCCGAGTCTTTCTCAGAACCGATAAGACTCTAGACTTACGGTGTATCGAAGAGCTTCAGATGTAGATCGACGTCTATCTCAGACACATTCGATACAGCATACCAAAGTCTAAATTAGATTGGGATCCCTAGATTTGAGATAAGATAAGATTAGATCACGAGTCATCGATTCATGTAGTCAGACTAGATACATGTTTTGATGTTTGTTTATGCTTTGATATATGTTTTATATGACTGCATGTATACATTGTTTATACTGGGATATTTATATCTCACCGGAGTTATCCGGCTGTTGTCTTGTTTTGTATGTGTGCATGACAACAGATGGGGCAAAGATCGGGGTCCAGAAGAAGATGAGAGATCAAGATTAGAGTGGTGATTCCGGACTTGGATGTAGATAGGTTTCATTACTAGAACTGTAGTAGTTGAACCTTAGATTAATTGAAAGACTGTTGTATATTATTGTACTTTTATACAGATATGTATATTATGTAGATACCATTACCTTCCGCATTTTAAAAGAAAAATTTTTAGACCCTATTTATCTTGACTGATAATTAAACCCCAAAGATAATTAAGAAGATGATTAGCGTCCGGGTCCCCACAGTACTTGTTTAATAGCATCTAATAATGGAATATTTATCTTTATTTGTTTAAAAACTACATAGATATCAAAATCATTTTTTTGTTTTTTATGATTTGTTAATGCATGAGGAAATGGTGGAGGATTATTTGACTCAATAACTATTCCAGATGATTCATCATTCACGATATTATTCTTAGAATTTAAGGTATCGTCATTCTCAAAAGTATCAAGATTATCATCCTTGCTATTTGAATTTAAATGATCCTTGTTTTCATTACTATATGGATCATTAACTATTTTACCACTTCTAAGGGTAATAACAGATTTTATTTGATCAATTTTATTATTATTTAATTCTTGATTTTGATTTTTAGGTTTAGGTTGAGGTTGAGATGGATATTTTATTTTTTCATGAATATTAAGTGCAGATTCAAATTTTGCAAGAGTTTTATTCAAAACACTCATAGATTGAGTGTTTTGAATATTGATAGACTATTGCTTTTGGATAAATGCATGAATTACGTCTTCAAATTTTTTTCTTGCAGGTTTAACATAGGGAATATAACCTTGATGATTTTGGTTATTTTGAAAATATTATTGTGAAGGTTGTGCATTATTATCATTCCTCCAACAAAAATTATGATAATTTTTCCATCCAGGATTATATGATTGTGAAAAAGGATCTAATATTATTTTTTTATAATATTTAACATAATTTGTTTGTTCATGGAGAAATTCTTTAAATGAAGGTAATATTGGACAATCTTTTATAGAATGATCATATGTATCGCATATATGACAAACAATTTCTTTAATTCTTTTTAAGGACCACTCTTTTTCATTTCTAATGACTCAATTTTCTTCCTAAAGATGTAAGTTTAGCTTTAATATCTATATCATCTTTAAGATTATAGATACCACCCCCATTTGTTGAATTATTGATTTTATTTGTTGGCGGTTCAATTGTACCTATATTATCCCAATTTTGAGCATTTTCTGTTAATGAATCCAAATACTCCATAGCTTCATTTGGGTTTTTATCTTCAAAAGTTTCATTACACATGAATTCTATCATTTGCATATCTTTAGGTATTAGACCTTCATAAAAGTGAGAAAATATTCTCCACGTTTCAAAACCATGATGTGGGCATGTATTAAGTAGTTAATTATATCTATTCCAACATTGATAAAATGCTTCTCCTTAATTTTGAGAAAAAGTTGTAATTTGTCATTGAAAAGAGTTTGTTCTATGGGAAGGGAATTTATTTTTTGAGAAATTGTTGTTGCAATTCTTCCCATGATCTTATTGAACTCGATCTAAAATTTTATAGCCTAGTTTTAGCTTTATCTTTTAAAGAAAAAGGGAAAAGCTTTAATCGAACTATATCCATAATATAATTTTGATCATTGTAAGTGTTACAAACTTCCTCAAATTCTCTTAGATGTAAATATGGATTTTCAGAATTTAAGCCATGAAAATTTGATAAAAGTTGAATAATTTGATGTTTAAAGTTGAAATTAGATGAATAATGAGAAAAAACTAAACAAGATGGGGGCACTAGTTCTAATAGGATTCATATGGTGCCTAAGTGTTCTTAATAGATCATGTTCTTGATGATGATGATTATTATTATTATTATATCATCCATATTTAAATTATTTTAAGATATTCAAATAATGCTACCACTTTTTTACGACTCCTAATACTTATACACGTAAAAACAACATAAGACTTATAAATAAAACGTAAATAACAAATATAAACTTAATTTATACCTCCCTGATAACGGCGCAAAAAACTTGGTACTACCAAATGAAGGTTGTCTGCAAGTAATACTTTTCGTAAGTACGAGATCGATCCACAAAGAGTCTATTTTAAGTTTAAATTTATTAATGTATAAATTACCAACTACAAGAATGAAGTTTACAAATTATAAATTTTGTCAAGGCTCAAGAATTTATTCTTGGTTTATGTAATATTGTTTAACTAAAAGTAAAATAAAAGAAACAACCATAAATAATGGTTCAAAGAAAAAGAAAATTAAATATTTAAACACAACATGATATAATATAGTTCCCACTATAAAAATATCAAATTACTCGATATTTTATTCATGATACCTATTTATAAATATGACTGTATAAATATAAAATTGCATAAAGTAAATGTTAAATTAAATCATTATATTTCATTTAGAACAACGATAGAGCCACATTATTGCTTAAATGAAATTTGTGATTTAATAAGTTAGTTGCGGCAATGTAAAAGTTATATGCGAAAAATAAAAGTTAGTTGTGGGAACGAAAAATTTAGTTGCAATAAGGTAAAAGTTAATTGCAATAAAATAAAAGTTAGTTGTTAGATGTTAGTAGTAAATCATAATATTGCATTTAAAACAACCGGCAGAGTTATGTTATCGTCTAAATGAAATATATGTTTTAATTATATATATGTATTTATATATATATATATATATATATATATATATATATATATATATATATATAATAACAATAAAAATTGATGAAATATTTATTGTATAAAAATTAAAAAACTAATCAAGATAACCACTTTTAATGATATCAAACATTTGATGTATATTGATAACAACAAATAATTCATTTGTATATCTACAATAAAAAGAAGTTAGCTAAATGAAAAGAAATATAGAAAGAATATAAAAAATATAAACAATCTTACTTCACCAAAAATTCATCCTTTTCACCTTGCATATTAGATTTAGCTTGCTATGAGCTTAGTTTTGATCAACACTAAAAGCATCACTCATAGTTGGGAAAGTGAAAGAAAATTTATTGAAACTTAAAACTTTTATTTCCACACTAATACACACACACAGTTTATTTTAAAATGAGATATGATACTTCCCAAGCTAAGACAAGGCCTCTATTTATAGGCCAAATGAGAGAAAAGATCAAAATTTTTATTAATGTCATGTAGTTGTAATAGTAGTTTTTGTCTTCTTCAACTTCAATTCTATGGCTCTTCTTTGAATGATATAATCAACGACTATAAAATTTGACTTTGCTCAAACATTCAACATGTAGGGAATTGCTTGTAGATGAATTTGGTCTTTTGGTTCACCTCATTTGGTCAAATATTGAAATAGTTATGATTTGTTTACTATAAGGTGGTTATAGTAAAAGTAAATATGTCATCATTTTGTTATTTGCACAATTTTATCATCGTAATGAATTTTTTAGGTATCCATGTCTTCTGCAAAGTTGTAGATACTTCCTCAAGGATTCCAAGCATGTTTGAATCTCCTCAATTTGAATTTTTAGCTTGAGTTATCATTATTTTACCAACATGTAGAAAATTTTAAGATAACACATATTTATTAAGACATTTAAATATAACCAAACAATATTAAAATAATATAATTTTATAATTTTAATGAAACTTAAATTTTAAAATACATGTTTCAATATTTAATAAATTATTAATTTTAAGTTTCATCAATCTACGATGTATGCCAAGCATATAAATTTTGTACCTCATTATTATTATTAACATATAAAAGTAGAGCCAAATAAGTTCATAATACTATAATCTTGCACATTTTAGACTTATGGACCAAGTACCAAAGTAGAACTTGCTGGGAAGTTTAAAAAAGGACAAAGCTAAAACTAATCTAGAATAAGGCAAAAACTTGTGTGAGACGGTCTCACGGGTCGTATTTGTGAGACGGATATTTTATTTGGATCGCCCATGAAAAAGTATTATTTTTTATGCTAAAAGTATTACTTTTTATTGTGAATATGGGAAGAGTTGAGCCGTCTCATAGATTATGATTCGTAAGACGGTCTCACATGAGACTCACTCCTAGAATAATGTGGTGAAGTAAGTCTCTAACCTTTGATAACTTGGCCGCTACCAAGTTCAAATTGAATTGGATCCTCTCTTTCAACTCTCGAATCAAAAACAAATATTTAATCATATGCATTGATTAGTAATAATTTTTTGAAATTTTTACATTTAATTTTTTAAAATATTTTATCTTTATAAAAAAAACTAGTAAATACTTCTTTTAAAATTTCAACAATCATAAATTTAACTATTTTAATTTGGCTAAAAGTATATGTAAATAATATGCTTTTACATAATTTATTTAATATATGTAGTTTACATAAGATTTAGTATGAAAAAATATAATTATGACAGGTGATATGAGTAATTTGGGCAGTTTGAGTTAAGTTAGTTTGTTGGATAAAAACTCACACCAATTAAAAGGTAAAGATAATCATTCATTAAAACAGAACCAAAAATTTAAAGTTAGTGGAAAAATTTGATAGAGTTTGAATACTAATATCTTGTGAAACGATATCATATATCTATATCATTGAGACAAATTGGTCTGGTCTATATATGCAATGAGAAAATAATATTTTTTACATAAAAATATTATTTTTAATGAGTTGGGTCGGGTTTGAGATATATTTCACAAAAGTAACTCAATTTCATAATATATTTTGTGAAATAAAATATAATAAAATCAAAGCTCAAAAGATAACATCTAAGGTCTAGGAAATTCAATCTACGTAACCTGAATGCATGCAGTTTTATTTTAAAATATGTGTTTAATGATTTTTATGCATTTAATACATAATTATTTCGTGGTTAGGGTTTATTTCATGATTTATTTTAGAGTGTCATGCATTAGGATTTTAAGTTGCACTTCGCACTCGAACGAGGAACGGAGATCGGGGAAAATTAAGAAAAATATTTTTATTGAATAATTAATTTTTATTATTTAATAAGAGGTATTTTTAAGTGTATTTTTCGAAAATGGGAATCGTGGGTATTTTTACTCGTCGGGTCGTATTTTTAACCGGTACGCAAATTTTATCGAATCGGAGGAGTTTTTGAGAGTTCGAGAAATATTTTTAAAAGCATACCAAAATGAAATATTTTTCGGGAGTCTTTTGGACTTGTTGGGTTTGTTTAAATGCTTAATGGGCTCAACATTTTTTTTATCCCTGAATCCTTATTTTTTTGGCTCATTAATGCATTGTTTAACACATAAATATCCCTTAAACTAACCCTAACCTTAAATCTAAAGCACTCGGCCGCTCCCACCCTCCCTACAGCAGCATTTCATGTGTAAACCAGCAGCAACTTGCTGCAAGTTCGGCCCCCTCCATTTTCTTTCAAGCAAGCTTCCTCCCCGCTCCTCCGGTGCTTGTCCGACGCGCGTTTCTTCGAGTCTTTGAGCATCTACACATTAAGGCACGCCTTGTGTCATCCTTTTACTCATCATTCACACTATGTATGCTGATATGTTTATTTTTGTATGAATAATTTTTCGATCTAGCATGGAGCATCGATCTTGTTCGATTTTTACTTGATTTCATGCATTCTTTTTTTTTTTTTATCACAACTCACGTTTTCAAGTTTTTGTGCGAGGGGCTGTGGATTTTTGGTCACTAAGGGGCTTTACACGATGGTATGGTGGAGTCATGAAGCTGGTGTCGAGGGTTGGCCACGTTAGGTTGAGGGGCGAGAGGTGTTTTGTCAAGGGGTGGCTCGTTTTTGGTAGAGATTGGGTGAGAGGTGGAGCCGGCGGTTCAAGGGCTGAACTGTGACACACTGACCCGTTTTATAAAAATAAACTCTATAATGCGGAAGCTTTAAAAATAGACTTAGAGGAAAGTATGTGCTTTAAAAATTTGGCAGAGTTTCCCCGTAAAAAGAAACTCACCACTAGGAATGTCAATGGTTCCGGATTTTACCAAGATCGACAATGGACCCGCCCCAGACATACTAAATGGGTCATAGGCCGGGTCTCAGGTTCAATTATTCAGACCCATCTGGGTATGAGCCGGGTCATGGGTCCTATAATACCCGCTACATACCCGCCCCATATATGTGAATATAAATATTCTAGGATTTTAATTTTATTAATTTTCATTTTTTTAGCAGCCCACCTCAAGGCTCAACTATAGACATATCTGGTTCTCCCATAGACTCTCACTTTCATTTCTTCAGCCACCATCAGCAGACAGCACCGCGGCCATCTGATCACCGAGAGAGTATGTACTAAAAACTTGATTTATTAGTCAATCCATTACGTAATGTTTTTCACTTTGGTGTTGTATAAGAATCAATTGGATTTAGTGAGATGTTCTCCATTGGGTTTGATTACAATATAACCAACGGATTCGAGTCGATTTTGGAAGAAGGATAGAATTCTCGTTGGTGGCGATTTTGGAGCCGAAGGCTTGTACGTATTTATACGAAGATACAAATGATATTTGATGTTTAAACTACAATTTTATTTTTCCAATGTACTTTAATTCTCTCTTTAATTTTGTAGTTATTTCTTCAAGTAATTTATCAACTTGTCCCACTATTCTTGACGAAAAGGAAGATGATCATGAAGAATGTGTCTGAAATATTTCTTAATCGTTGATTTTATATTTATCTGTTTAACCTCTCCTATGACTTATTTATGGGGATGTCAAGACCTTTTTTTGGAGAGCTAGTAACTCTTTTTTATGTAATTCATTATGTCGTGAAATTAGTTTGTTTGTTATTATTAAGTGTGGTCGAATTCATGAATTAGTTTTCTATTGTGTTGTATTTAGAGGCTTGTTTGTTTCATAATTCAGTCATGTGATAAGAAGATTATTTTTTTTATTTTAAAAAAATTTGGATCTCACGGGTTTCACGGGTCTACCCAACCCCAATTCGTATTCGGGGTGGGGCGGGTCCGAAAATATTTAACCGGGGTAGGACGGGTAATGGGTCAAAGTTTTCTTCATGGGGCGGGTCTTGGATTTAGCTATACCCGACATATTGACATCTCTACTCACCACCTGTCTCAAGCAATAAAACCAATACATCATAAAAATTCCCACAATAATACATAAATATATACAAAATAAAATTCATAAATAACAATTATAAGATGTCATTCCATTAAACATCATTTTCATTTCCTTTGCAAGGCATTGATAGGTCATCCGTCGATGGTATACATGTACGTTTCAGTTAAAATCAGTCACAGTACATATGAGTTTAGAATTACCATAGGTAACACCACTATACTATAAACCATCAAGCCATAAAACATTCATTGAAACATTTTATCAAACACGTGGTGTGCGAGTTAAAACCTTAGCTCTTTACTTTGCCCTTGGCATCAATTCCATCTCTTTTCAATATATCAATACATACAATATACATAATCAATGAGTTAAAGGAGCTAAAATCATTTAAAACATAATTTATTATATACATAGTTCATAAAATGCATTCAAATGGAAAAGTATACTTACAACCCAATACACAAGTGGTTGCTAAGCTCTTGAGGGACTCCTACAACACAATAATAATAATATCATCAATCATTATATTAACAACCTTACCTCAACATTCAAACCAAACAACCCAATATCTTCCCGTCAATCACTAACCCAAGGAAATAAGCTTTCTTACCTTGCTCCTAAAGTCTTGAGGAGAAGAACTTCTAATCTCCGAGCAAAGATTAAGGTTTCAATAAAAGATTAATTTCTTGGAAGAAGTTGGATTAAAGGATAAATGAGGAACCCTAGCTTCCAAGCCGATGGAGAGAAGAGAAGAAATGAGGAAAAATTGATACAACATATATTAAAAGCATTCCAAATCCTCAAAACACGTTTTTTAACTTGTTGGGCGCTCGGACGGTCACAAATACCACCCTAGCATGGACCATACTGTTAGAACCCAAAAATCAAGAAGCAGCCGCGCTCGGGCTGTCAAATCTTACCGCTCGGACGTGCTCTGTGCACAACTACTTTTAAGAAACTCCTCTTCCCTTCCGAATTATAAAAGTGGTAAACATGAAAGTTGTAACTCTATATCTTGGCTTGCATCTCCAATTGTCCGCATGGCATTTGAAAGTCTAAGTAAAGAGTTATGTTCATTCTCCCAACATGTGTCATTGTCGGAACGACGATATGCACGACACACTTCGGTGCGCTTTTGGCTCGTCTTCCCTGATTATTGGAACAAAACTCTAAACAGGAAAGTTATAGCCTTATATTTTATATTTCTAATGGAAGTGGCCTCACATCAATTGGATTAATATACAAAACATTATGATAAAAACCACAACTAATGTCACAGTTTCATACCGTTTCAGCACTTCCATTACCTATTTAACTCAAATTCAACCTTCTATTCTACCCATCCATTATCTATTCCATTTTATAACATTCATTACCATTCATATCACAATGTAAAGCCATAAACCATCACAATTAAAATACCGTAATTCATAATAAAAGAAATGAACGATCGACTATTACAATTCTCTTCCCTTTATAAAAATTTCGTCCCCGAACTTTACCTCAAGACGTTAACAAGTCAGGGTAACGTTGCTTCGTCTTTTCCTCAGGTTCCCATGTTGCATTTTGATGACATGATTACTCCATAACACCTTCACAATCCAAATTTCTTTGTATCTAAGCAATTTAACCTTTCGATCCAAAATTTGTACCGGTCGTTCATGATAAATCAAATTTGGCATTAATCTAGTGGTTCGTGACGAAGTACATGAGTTGGATTCGATACATATTTACGAAGCATTGAGACATGAAATACATTATGCACCCTATCGAAATCCGGAGGCAAAGCGACTCGATAAGCTCGCTCGCCAATTCTGTCGATAATCTCGAAAGGTCCAATAAAACAAGGACTTAACTTCCCCTTCATTACAAATCTCATAACTCCCTTGAGAGGAGCTATCTTAACAAATGCATGGTCACCTATATCGAATGTCAAAGGCATTCTTCGAACATCTGCATAGCTTTTCTGTCAAGACTGAGCAATTTTCATTCTTTCTCAAATCAATGCTACAACATCAATCATTTATTGAACCAACTTTGCCCCTAACATCTTTCTTTCACCTACTTAATCCCAAAGCAAAGGTGAACGACACGTTCTCCTATACAAAGCTTCATAAGGTGCCATGCCAATCGAGGACTGATATCTATTATTATATTTGAATTCCACAAGAGGCAGCTTCAAATCCCAACTTCCACGAAAATCAATAATGCATGCCCTTAACATGTCCTCAAGAATCTGAATAACTCGTTCTGATTATCCGTCACTCTGAGGATAATAAGCTGTGCTGAAGTCAAACTTTGTACCCAAAGCTCTATGCAAACTCTTCCAAAATTCAGATGTAAATCTTGGATCACGATCAGAAATAATCGACACTGGTATCCCATGAAGTCTAACAATCTCTTGAACATAAGCCTCAGCATATTGATTCATCGAATAAGTTTTCTTGGCAGGAAGAAAATGTGATGACTTGGTTAAACGATCAACAATGACCCAAATTGAATTATAACCTTTCTGCATCCTTGGAAGTTCGATAACAAAGGTCATTGTGATGTGTTCCCATTTCCACTGAGGTATGGGCAATGACTGCAACAAACCTACAGGTCTTTGGTGCTCAAACTTAACCTGCTAACATGTTAGGCATTCATATACAACGCAATATCCTTCTTCATACCTGGCCACCAGAAGAGTCGACGAAGATCTTGATACATCTTGGTATTACTTGGATGTATCGAATATGGTGACGTATGTGCCTCAATCAAAACATCTCGTCCAATATTATCGTCGATAGGAACACAAATTCGACCTCTGAAGGTCATCAACCCATCACTGTTTAAACCAAACTCAGACTTTCCTTTCAGCTTAGCCTTAGATTTCATTTTAAGCAATTGCTTATCATTCTGTTGTTCATCTTTAATCATATCATTCACAGTAGGTCAAATCACAAAAGCTGAAAGTTGAGCTATCGTACCTTTCTAAACCAAAGCAATCTCATTCCTTTGCAAGTCCAACAATAAAGGTTTTTGAATCATAGAACTCAACAAATCTCCTGACTTCTGACTCAATGCGTCTGCAACTACATTCGCATTTCCAGGGTGGTAACTAATAGTATAATCATAATCCTTAACAAGTTCCAACCATATTCCCTGACACATGTTCAATTCCTTCGGAGTAAACAGTTATTTAAGGCTTTTATGAACTGAGAAAATCTCACACTTCACTCCATACAAATAATGTCGCCAGATCTTCAAAGCGAAAACCACAGCTTCCAACTCAAGATCGTGAGTCGAATAATTCTTTTCATAATCCTTAAGCTGACAGGAAGCATAAGCAATCACTTTTCCAAGCTGCATCAGTACAACACCAAGACCTTTCTTAGAAGCATCAGTGAACACTACAAAGTCTTCAACTCCTTCAGGAAGTGACAACACTGGAACTGATGTCAATTTTTCTTTCAACTCCTGAAAACTTTGTTGACACTCATTTGTCCATTCAAATTTAACTGTCTTTCTTGTCAATGTGGTTAATGGCAGGGCTATCTTTGAGAAATCGGCTATAAAACGATGATAGTAACCTGCCAAACCAAGAAAACTTTGTACCGCAGAAACTGTCGTAGGAATAAGCCATTTCTTCACTGCTTCTATCTTTGTTGGATCCACAGTAATTCCATCTTTAGAAACAATATGGCCTAGGAAAGTCACTTGGTCCAACCAGCACTCGCACTTCTTTAACTTGGCATATAACTGGTTATCCTTCAATTGCTGCAACATAGTTCTCAAATTTTCTCGATGAAGTTCTCGAGTCTTCGAATAAACCAGAATTTCATCAATAAATACAATGACGAAAATGTCCAAATAAGGCTTGAAGACTTGATTCATAAGTTCCATAAAAACTGACGGCGCATTCGTTAACCCGAAAGACATTACCAGGAATTCATAATGATCATACCTAGTTCGAAAAGCAGTCTTAGGTATGAAATCTTCTTTCACCTTCAATGGTGATATCTCGATCGCAGGTCAATCTTGGAAAATACCGTTGCCCTTGTAATTGATGAAAAAGATCATCAATTCGTGGCAAAGAGTACCTGTTCTTAATTGTAACTTTGTTGATCTCTGGGTAGTTAATACGCAAACGTAGTGACCCATCTCTCTTTTTTACAAACAACACTGGTGCCCCTCATGGTGAAGAATTTGGTCTAATAAAGCCCTGATCTAACAGCTCTTGCAATTGGTTCTTTAATTCTTTCATTTTAGTCGGTGCCTTTCGTTAAGGGGCTTTAGAAATAGGAGCAGTACCAGGTACAACATCAATGACAAACTCGACTTCTCTATCGAGTGGCAACCCCGGCACATCATCGATAAAGACATTCGCATACTCTCAAACAATTCAATATCATTAACATCCACATTATTTTCCTTACTCACATCCATTACTGATGCCGAAAATCATTGACACCTTAACCAAAATCTTATTCACCTTCAAGCAAGAAATAAAAGAACTGTCAAGCGAAGTACCTGAATGCTTGAAGACCTTGCTGTCACCTTATTCTGTCGGAAATCGCACCATATTTTCAACATAATATATTACTGCACGATACGATGATAGCCAATCCATACCCAAAATCACATCAAACTCTATCATAGGAATCACAATCAAATAAGCAAATAATTTTTCCTCGTTCACTTGGATAAGACAAGCCTTAATCACACTAGTTGGACAAATCTCATCAACTGAAGGAAGCAAAATATTATACTGGAGAGGTTCAAATCTATGTGCAATACCCAACGATCTCATGAAAATTTCAGACATAAAGGAACGCGTAGCTCCAGTATAAATTAAAGTAAGAGCTACTTTACCTGAAATTAGAATACTACCTGATATAATTGATGCATCCGGATTAACATCCTCCTTGGTCAAAGAGAAAATGCGTCCTTGGACTCGTCCTCGGCCTGAAGATTGGGTGCAATTGATGACAATATGACTTGCACCTCGACATCTATAACATTTTTTGGTCCCTACAAAGCATTTACCCTTGTGTGGCTTGCTGCATTTGGGACATAAAGGCCTATTCGTCTCTACCTGAACCATAAGAGCTTTACCTCGATGTTCTTCTTTTCCTTTTCCTTTGTATCACCCTTTCCAACTTTGACTCGAAGCTTGGCTCTTTGATTAAAGCTATGTCTTCTCAATTGCCTTTCCTTAGCAATCTCTTTCTCGTCATGCTCCGTCATAAGGCTTTCCACACTATCTCTTTGTACGTTGCGGCCTTGGACATTCTGACATCTCTTCTGATCTCGGCTCTCAAGTCTCTCATGAAGTGTTCACCTCGGTCTTTGTCCTTCGAGGCAATGAAAGGAACAAACAAACAACCTTCTTCAAACTTCAAAATATAATCATTCATATTCAAGTTACCTTGCTTTAACTCCAAGAACTTCTTTACTTTCCGGGTTTTGACATCATTAGAGAAATATTTGTCATAAAATAACTCCTTGAACTCACTCCATTTAAGGGTTTGAACATTGATGGCTACCATCATGGCTTCCCACCAAATGCGTGCAGTCTTGGTCAGAATAAACACTGCACAACTAACTCGATCATTATCCTCAACGTGCAGATAGTCGAATATTGCTTCAATAGCTTTAACTCATTCCATAGCTGCAAGAGGATCCGCACTTCCTATGAAATCAAGTGGATTCATTCTTTTAAATCTGTCATACGCTCCCTCTGAACCGATCTCCTGTCTCACAAGGCCTCTATCTCTCCCTTGTACTGGGTTCTGCAATCTCAATAACTGTTGGATATGATCTCCATGAACTTTAACTCGTGATGAGGAACTATCTTCTCCCTCTACAGCTTTCATCTTAGGTGGCATCTCCTACATTGCATCTCAGTTTAAAATCATTTTAAATCATCTTCATACCATTAAATATACTTATCATCATATCAGTACATCAATGAGATGCATAAATATACATACTGAAATGTCTCCAACATACGAAGTCATGTGCCAAACATTGGTCCGAAAAACGTTTGCTCTGATACCACTAAATGTGACACCCTGACTTGTTTTAAAAAAGTAAACTCTATAATGCGGAAGATTTAAAAATAGACTTGGAGGAAAGTATGTGCTTTAAAAATTTCGGAGTTTTCCCTTAAAAATGAACTTAGCCCTCTCTCAAGCAATAAAACCAATACATCATAAATATTCCCACAACTAATACATAAAAATATACAAAATAAAAAGTATTGCATTTTTTACCAAAATAATTGAATCAAGTTTAAACTCTCAAAATATCAAATGTGTTACAACAAAAGATATTAACCACTTCAACCATTTCAAAACAAAATAATTTCTTAACAATTCATAGACAAAATAATCATTTCATCCTTCCTCCAAGCTTGGCACATTTCCTTCTTCCGTCTTAACACCCTGCCGTATCAATTTCGGTTACCTGCATCTGCATCTCATGAACATAACTTAAATGAGTTATAAAACTCAGCAAGTAGACATTGTAATAACAAATACATATACCATAGTGTAAAGAAGGAATATGTATCATTTCTTAACCGTAGTATGCCATCAGTCAATAAAATTCATAAATAACAATTATAAGATAGCATTTCATAAAACATCATTTTCTTTTCCTTTGCATGGCATTGATAGGTCATCCGTCGATGGTATACATGTACGTTTCAGTTAAAATCGGTCACAGTACATGTCATTATGTTGATCAATATCCGTCGTGTGGGTTTAGAATTACCAAAGGTTACACCACTATACCATATAACCATCAAGCCATAAAACATTCATTGAAACATTTTATCAAACATGTGGTGTGGGTGCTAAAACCTTAGCTCCTTTACTTTGCCCTTGGCATCAATTCCATCTCTTTTCAATATATCAATACATACAATATACATAATCAATGAGTTAAAGGAGCTAAAATCATTTAAAACGTCATTTATTATATACATAGTTCATAAGATTCATTCAAATTGAAATGTATACTTACAACCCAATACACAAGTGGTTGCAGGAAATAAGCTTTCTTACCTTGCTCCTAAAGTCTTGAGGAGAAGAACTTCTAATCTCCGAGCAAAGATTAAGGTTTTAATCAAAGATTAATGTCTTGGAAGAAGTTGGATTAAAGGATAAATGAGGAACCCTAGCTTCCAAACCGATGGAGAGAAGAGAAGAAATGAGGACAAATTGATACAACCTATTAAAAGCATTCCAAATCCTCAAAACACGTTTTTTAACTTGCTGGGCGCTCGGGCGGTCACGAATTACCACCCTAGTGCGGACCATACTGTTAGAACCCAAAAATCCAGAAGCAGCCACGCTCGGACAGTCAAATCTTACCGCTCGGGCGTGCTCTGTGCACAGCTACTGTAAAGATCGCTTCCGAAATGCCTCTTCCCTTCCGAATTAGAAAAAGTGGTAAACATGAAAGTTGTAGCCTTATATCTTGGTTTGCATCTCCAATTAGCCGCATGGAATTTGAAAGTCTGATTAAAGATTTATGCTCATTCTCCCAACATGTGTCATTGTAGGAACGACGATACGCACAACACAATTCGGTGCGCTTTAGGCTCGTCTTCCCTGATGATTTGAACAAAACTCAAAACAAAAAAATTGTAGCCTTATATCTTATCTTTTTAATGGAAGTGGCCTCACATCAATTGGATCAATATACAAAACATTATGCTAAAAACCACAACTACTGCCACAGTTTCATACCGTTTCAGCTTTTCCATTACCTATTTAACTAAAATTCAACCTTATATTCTACTCATCTATTATATATTCCATTCTATAACATTCATTACCATTTCATATCATAATGTAAAGTCATAAACCAACACAATAAAAATACCGTAATTCATAATAAAAGAAATGAACGATCGGCTATTACATGAACCAAGCCATGGACCAGACCCTGGTGGGGTCTGAGACATGGCCCAGGAAGGCTCAACCACAGCTAGAACCAACCATGGAGCCAGCCGATCGCGTGAAGTGAGATTGGCGTGGGTGGTGTGTTTGGGTTGCTTCTAGACTGTTGGCGTGTTGCAGCATGCATGGGGATATGAGCTTAGGTTATGTAGGTCCAATAGGATCCTAAGGTAGGCTAGGAAGGGTTGGTCCAAGGCTGGTCCGAGACGGTAGAGCCTAGGGTCGACAATTTTCAAGTTTAGCATATTAGGGTTTCGAACGTGCATTGGGAGAAAAATTCAAGCAGCATGTGGCCTTGTTTCCGTGGGTCTTAGTGGGCTGGAAAGTGTGGTTTTAAGGCTGGTTGGGTAGGTTTAGTACATGATTAGAGTTTGAGAAAATTTGGTTTAGTTTCGGGTTGATTTGGGTAAAATCGGGACCCCGATCCAAGTTTTAAAACGAATCGATTAAGTTTGAAACGGGCTTCAGTTTACGTCTAAGAAACGCTTATAAATATGTTTTGGGATGTTTTAAGGAGTTTGGTAAGTTTCGGGTCGAAATTTAAAGGTCCATGGGTAAAATGGTCAATTTGGGTTTCCAAGGGCAAAATGATCATTTTGTACCCGAGTTAAGTTTTTAGTCCTGGCAGTGTCCTGAGCAAAAATTTTTCATGTTTTAAATGTTTATGTATCATGTTCATGATTTTTATGTAAATATGAAAATAAGTTGCATGCTTGGTTTCAAGGAAAATTTACGTATATGCATGATTTTATTAAGTGACGAATATGATGACATGTTTTGAATGATGTGCATTGATTGTGACTAATACAATGAAATGATGACATGTAAGGCTAAGACTCAGTGGACAGGCAATGTTGTCGCTGATGTCCCCACCGTCAGATACCGCGATTACACGTAGATGGATCCATCGACTGCATGATGATACCAAAGTCACAACTAATGAACGGAATTCAATTAAAAGAAATGAACCGTATATGATGTTATGTTGAGATATGTTTTGACACGTATACTTTATTATGTTTACGTTTACGCTTTAAAGATCATGAATAGTACTTTTATTACGGTACTTTTCACTGTTGCCTGCATATATATGTACTTGGTATTAACGTTACAGGTGTGTTGAGTCTTTAAACTCACTAGGTGTGAATAATGAAGGTGAGCATGTTGATGAAGAGGCTGGAGGTGCCGAATTCTAAGTAAGCAGATATGGTTGTGCGTACATGACCCGAGGACCTTATTTTCCGCACATCACGTGTTATGAGTATTGAGTAGACTTGATCAATTGATTCGCTTGTATGATAAGTTGAGTATTCCCATGATTTTTACTTGTTTGATTATCGATGGTCGTGTTGGCAAACTTTAAACAACAGTTTTTTATTTGTAATTTGATTACGATTATTTTTAAAAGGCGTATTTTTCAGAAATCTTGAATGCATGCATTTAAATGGGGTTTTCGTGTATTAGCTTTTTAAAAAAATAAAAATTTTAGTAGTATTTTTAAGCACTAGATGTTTGATAATATTTTAAAATATTCTACTAACAAATTTACATCTATATTAATCTATATATACTATACTTATATTATTATTAATATTGATGAATTTAGAGTAATTAATTTTAGTATCATGATTTTTTTTTATTATCAAAAATAGCCTCCCCAAATTAAAAAAATGAATTATTTTTTTAATAAAAATATCATAAAAATATATTTTAATAAATTATAACTGATCTGCAACTATTACATCTTATCAATTTACAAATTTTTTGAAATTATAAAACAATTTTTTAATATAAAATTTTGAACTTTTAAATAATCTCACACACTTCCTACAATAAAAAAGTTATAAATAGTCATAAATTAAAAAATAGCAATAGCTATTTAATACAAAAACCTTGTGTAAATGCATTTATTGTATACGCTAATTTAATCTATATAGGCGTTGATTTAAAAAATAAAGGTAAAGTATTTTCTGTTCAAAAATAATATTTAAAATATGTGTATTAAATATTTGAATGTTGAAAATAAGAGTTGTAAATATTGAAAATTAATGTGTGATGATGTAGATAATGATTAATTTATTTTTGGATTATTTGTAAAGAAATTCTATAAATAGCCTCACCATTTGTGAAAAATATATAATTGAGTAGAGAAAAAAATATTATAAAGTATATAGTTTGGTAAATTTTAAAAGATTGATATTTTTACTTTTTACCGTAAATTTTTATTTTTTCACGATATTTCCCATGTAATTCAAGTAATATATATATATTTTTTTTTTTGATTTGAATTGAATGGATGAAGAAACCACCGTGTTTGGTTTGGTGAGCGCAGACAGAGTATACACGTGCGCATGACAACTGAAAATGGGAAAACCCCAAAATATTGCTGACTGCATCCTTTCAAGTTCTAAACTCAAATCCTCGTAATCTCCCTCTCCAAAGGGCACGAACACTTTCACCGTCAATGCGTCTCCTCTCTTGGTCTGTATATAAATCCATCCCAAGAAACAAAGCTGCTTTAGGGTTCCTCACAGAACAGGAGGGCTGAATGAATTCTTGTAACAACTCTTTCTTTGTTTATCTTTTCATGATTGTTTTCTCACCCTTTCTGATATGCGGCCGCGCACTTCTCAGAAGAATTGCCTCCTTTTAATTTTTGTTTAATCTTCATACGGTGCAATTCAGTTTCTTTTTTCCTTTTTGCTCGTTTCTTTGTGCTTCACTTCACGGCATTTGCTGAATTTGGTGATTTTACGGAGACCATCTTGGTAATTTGTTGCAATGATCAAATCTTTATTAATTTTCCATGCTTCAATGGGATTGGACATTAATTATGTTGATTCAAGGGGTTTGGGGTTCTTTTTTGTGCTTTGATACATAAGTTAATTGATGTGTATAATTGTTTTCTTTAATGTAAAGGGGTTTTGAAGGAGGGAAGAACTGCTAACGTGGAATGAACAGTGTCTTCAGTGAAGAAATTCTTTCCGACAAGCTTTCAAAGCTCAACAGCACTCAGCAGTGCATTGAAAGCATCCTATCTTCTACTTTTACTTGGTTATGCCTTTGATTAATCTTCTATATATGTGTGCGTTTGTGCGTGTGTGTGTGTGTGTAGTGCGTAGTGCATGTTGAGTACTTCTTGGATTCCTTTATATAATAACAAGGACAAAGTGACTTCGGCGGTTTACTCGAATTTGTAATTTTGGAAACTATAATACTTCCAATGCTCAAAGTGGATTTGGCGGTTTAACAATTAAGTTTAGCGAAGAAAATAGGATGAGAAATTGACCTTGTTTCGAAACTGATCTTTCGTAGACATCTTTACTTTCTTGTTATGTTTGCTATGTTTTGGGTTGTTTCTATATTTTTATGATCAGGGGCGTCAGACAATGGAAGTCTGTTTTTTATGTTATTTTGACATGCATTTAGTCTTGAATTTAACGGTTATAACGGTTTCTTACCTACCAAAGCGGATATGTTCGGTAACCTCTTATTTTAATGTTAGTTTAGATAATTTTGTTTGATTTCCATAATTTTCAGTCGAACGATTTTTGTTAAAATTATAAAAATGTTTTACACATGTTCGTTGTCCTATCATGTAGCTCTATTGTTGGATACATGTCTACTTTTCCTTGAATTTCGGTGATTTATGATTCTATACATTGATTAAATGATCAAATCTTAAGTTTTTCTTGTATTTTCCAATTTCCTCTATTTTTTTAACTTACTTTTGTTAATATTTTTAGTACAATTGATGATATGTTGACAGCATGGAGAATGTATCAAATGTTAGGAACTGCAATAGTATGAATTGGGAGTTGGTAATGACTATATAACATTTACGAATCTGTTTCCTCTGCTAGTCTTCTTATGGCATGGAATTTACTGAGATTTAGGAAGTTTATTCATGAATTGTGGTTCAAGATACTTCTCTATGTTTTTCTCTTGTAATAGCAAGCCTCATTATACATGTGTGTGTGTGTGTGTGTGTGGATTTTCACATATAGAACCCTTCGTATTAACTACTTTTGGACAATTTGGTCATTAACTGTAACATTCTTTTCTACAGCTTTTCTATCAATATGCGACTTTTCTTATTTTGTATGAGAAGTGGCATTTATCAAACGTCACTGTCTATTTGTATTTTGTTTTTTCCTCTTATTGTAATTCTGATGATTAAAAATTTCTTAAACTCATAGCTTGATATTGTTTTGTGGATGTTTTGTATGGATACTTTTTGGAGTTCCTCCTTACAGGGAACGATTACCTCATGATATAAAGCACTGATTTTATTTTCGATAAATTTCTCGGCCTACTATTTTACCTTGACTTCATCAATAGCATTGTCCCACTGGTGCATCTTTCATCGTAGCAAAGCGGAACAGGTTGTTGCAACATGGGATAAACAGTTTCATAGTTCAGAAATAGCTCAAAAAGTTCCTCTTCTGTACCTTGCAAATGACATTCTGCAGAACAGCAAGCGAAGAGGGACTGAATTCGTTACTGAGTTTTGGAAGGTGCTTCCTTCAGCAATCAAAGAGGTTGAAAACAAAGGTGACGATCGTGGAAAGAATGTGGTATCTCGATTGGTGAGTTTATTCTCAAGAGGATGCCACTGCTATATCTCGAAGTCCCTCAACACTCACTTGAACTTAATCTGAATTTTTTTTCGTAATAATTTGTTATATGGAATTGTTTAGTAGTGTATTTAAGCCTTCAAAATTTTAACATAATTTTCATATCATGTTATAATGTCAGTCTAACGAGTCTTGACATCAAACATGCCACAATGAATTTCGCATTTGATTCTTTGAAATTTCTCAGCTGATTATGTCTGTTTACAAAAGGTTGGCATATGGGAAGAAAGGAGAGTCTTTGGTTCCCGAGCTCAAAACCTTAGAGACACAATGCTTAGTGTGGAATTGCCTCAACCATTGGAGCTTGGGAAAAAGCGTTCTCGTTCGGTGCGAATAGTTAAAAGGGATTCACGGTCTATAAGAACTGTAAGTTCTTAATGATATTGTTTTCTTGCATTATTATGCGGGTACTTTTGGCATTTCTTTATCTAATACCAGTGACCTAATTGCTATATATTTTAGATAAACGATTCTTACATCTTGAATATTTGTTTTCAAACCAGAAACTGAGCGTAGGAGGCACTACAGAAAAAATAGTGTCTGCTTTTCACTTGGTGCAAAGTGAATGTGCCAAAGAAGATGAGGAAATGAATAAATGCAAATCTGCAATTCATCATGTCAGAAAGATGGAAAATGATGTTAACATTGCTTTGACAAAGGGTAAGCTGACATGACAAAAAATAAATCACATTTTACACGAAGTCATTCACTTTTGATTGAAAAACTTCAATGTAGTTCACGTGCAAAAATCAAGACCCTATATATAAAGTAGAAATATTCACATTTATTCTTGGCTAACATTTTGACCCTTGTAATGAAAATGTCAATTTTTTTGCTGTTTGGGATAGCAGCTAGGGATCCATCGAGGAAGACTCTTGCCAAGGAATTGGAAGGGGAAGAAGCTCGTTTAAAACAGTGCATCGAAAAGCTTAAAGTTGTGGAAGCAAATAGGCTGGCACTCGTTTCTCAACTACGTGATGCACTTCACGAGCAGGTGGGTGAGAAATCCTCTGAAAAATTTTGTTTCAACTTTGTTACTATGGAATTTTTCATTTTCTGCTTTGACGTTCAATATCTGTGCTGATTTTGTGATGTTTTTAGGAATCTGAGCTAGAGAATGTCCGGACACAGATGCAGGTTAGAAATAATTTGCTTACAATTTTTTTGCTTCTGTGCTTCTTTTCGAAGAAAGCTGAGTCTATTTGTTATTCCATGATATATCTGTCTACACCATCATTCCCAGCGAATAGGAAATATTTTGCTGCTAAGGGCAACGAGATGAGTTACACATATACAGAGACTGGAGATAACTATAAAAAAGGGGTGGGAGATGTTTGAACAGATTGTTTTCTTTTTTATTTTTTGGATATGGATTGCTGTCAAGTGAAGTAATTGCATTGTCTTCATTGTAAAAATGGATTGCTGTCAAGTGAAGTAATTGCATTGTCTTCATTGTAAAAAATTACCATTATAATAATTTGACTGATTTTTAGTATGCATGAGTGTGGATTAAAACTAATTTTGAATATACTAATATCTGTGCATCTACATGAACTTTCAGGTTGCGGAAGCTCAGGTCGAAGAAGCTGCAAGCATGCGAAAGAAATTGGAAGAAGATCGGGTGTTCTCGAACAAACCATCTGCCCCATCATCTTTTGCCAATGCAAAACAAGAGCAAATGACAAAAAAATCTGCAGCGGCAATTGCAGCCGAGGTTGCGGACAAGCTTACAGCTTCAAGCTCTTCCCAGGACATTATGATATCTGCCCTTTCTTCCTTAGCAGCCGAAGAAGCTAAAAATGCTGCCCTGATGAATTCTTTAGCCTCATCAACTCCTTTCTCGACGGCATTCAACAGTAGCTCAATACCAAAATCCATTTCAGAACATAACTTGCCAGCACAACCAAATCCTCAGAACAGCCCTTATCAATCATTTATGCCGCAGGCCTCAATTCAAGGCCAAATTTCCAGCACACCAGCTCTCTATCATTCTACCCTGAACCCACCCCCGTTTCAGTATTTGCAACCATCTGCTGGAAATATAATCTCCTACGAGTATGGTAATCTTCCTCCTCTGCCACCTCCACCTGTACTTCCGTCTTACATGGTTAGCCCAATGGTGTCGTTGAACCAGAACAAAATGCAGATGGCTCAGCAGGAAACACATAGTATCCTTCAGCCCTCCACATTATCTATGCAGCAGCCAATGCCATTGCCTCAGCAACTTCCTGCACCTATGAATTTTCGCCCTTTGGCTCCAGGTCAGTCTCCAGGAGTTTTGTACTATACACACCCCTATCAGTCACATTGAGAAACTTATATCAATCTCCTGACCTATCGAAGGGCCAACTTTTTATCGACTATCTTGAACTTTATTTTAGAAATGACCGTGTAGTTACAGAAATATTTAGATTATTGTAACGGAAGGTGTCTTGTAGTTTTCGGCATGAACAGAAATTTTTATGGTAATTTTCGGGTTGAATCTAGTCTGTTTGATTGCAAAATTCTTGTTGTGTAATGAGAAGACTTAGGCTAGAGGGAGCTGGCAATTTTGTATTGCTATTTGAGTTACATGATGAAGTAATGCTCTTTTATGGTAAAATACATTCATTTTGACATAGATTTATTTGGGTCTGGCAGTTTATTGTGACAGTTATTAGAATTATTTTGAACATTAACGTGTACTAATTTATTTGGAGAAAATGATGATTTTAGTCCCCTACTTTCGTCCCAGAACATTTTTGATCTCTTGAACATTTCAGCTTAACAATTTTGATCCACAAACTTAAAAGAACATGACATATTTAGTTCCTACTGTTGTTTTTAATCATAATTAACGATAAGGACTACACACGTCACATTTTTTAAAACTTGTAGCTAGAAATGTTGCTTTGAAATATTAAAAACTAAAAATATTATTAGTAAGAATAATATGAAAAATAAACTCACATTTATGACATGAATTTATTTATTTGTGATATTTCATCATAATAATATACATAAAAATTTGAAATAATTTTCAGATAAAATTTAAACATAATAAGAAAATTATAACGAGGTTTAATGATTCAAATCTCATTAGCAATTTTTGTAACATATTATTTTAAAATAAATAAAAAAATTTACCGCCATTATAAAAATAATTGATCTGCGTAAAACGTTTTTTGTTGAGATAAATTTGAACCTAAGTGTTGGTGATCACAAACTAAGCTGCTCTAATTTAAGTTAAATTAATAAATGCATATCAGGAACTGAATTGACAAAACTATCGCTGTTTTAATATCAAGTGTGTTGATCAACTACATTAATATAAGATGAAACGGAAAGATAATTCGATTTTTCCAACTATTTTGATCTGAAGAGTATCTACATCATCTTGAAGTGAATCAAGCTGACCACAATTACTTTGTAGCAGAACAGATCAGCTTGTAGACTGATTTGACAATATTTATCTGCAGACAACATACAATCATCTTCGAGTATATTTCATAGATTCAACTAAGACATATTAAAAGATCCGCTGGTTACCTTTTTTAGCTAGTGTCCAAGAATTTGAATTGGCTGTTAATATTTTCGGAAAAATGACAAGGATACGTGACACTCTATTCTTAATTTTTGACTATCCAGTACATCTGTGAGTACCGCCTTTATTTTTTAACGTTGGGAACCAACACTTAAAAAAGTAAATGCATCAAGAATGAAGAAAGCTACTGTAATGCCCCAAAAATTTGAAAGTCCACGCGAACCACATGCATACAAGTTATTAAATTCCTTGTATATTTCAATTAATTGTTTTAATTGCATAAATTAATTATGTTGTGCATATTGACATGTTTAAAATATATTTTTCTACATGGTTGTATTAAAATGTATTTTTAAAGGTTATTCGAGTTGCGATCGAAGAACGGAGATCGAGTGCTGGAAAATAGAAAATGTTTTTACTAAATAATTATTTTTAATTATTTAAAATATGATTGATGCTTTTTATTATTTTGAAAATAAAAGGTTTTGAAGTGATTTATACGCCGGAACGTAAATTTTATCGGTGTTGGATGTTCAACAAAAATACAAACGTTTTGACAACCCGGCTAATAAATTCACAAACTTTAGTAAACAAAATAATTTTTAATATTTTAATTAAACACTAATAGGTAATTGGGCCTAATTAAAATTGTTAATGAGCTTATGCTACCATTAGTATTTTATTAACTATTTAAAGTACAAAACCAACCACTTTACCCTTATTGTTCTTTCACAAATACATTAAACACACCATAGCATCACCACAAGAAAAATTGTGTTTAACGACCGAAATTAAATATGTTGTCATTAATTAACGACAGAATAAAAATCTGTCATAAATATAATATAACGACATAATTTATTTTTTTGTCACAACTAACGACGGATTTATAAAAATTGTCGTTAATTTACCGACAATTAATTTTTTAGTCGTTAGTTAACAACAAAAATTTTTAAGTTGTCATTAATTAAGGTTAAAAATTCATATATATGTCATTAATTAAGCCCCAAAGTCCAAATTTTTCTTTGCAGATACAAACTCGTCGCCCTTCTTCCCCAAAACGGCAATAACCCCTTTTCATCCCCAAACCCGTCGCCCTTCTTTCCTCGCCAGAAATGGATCGTGCATTTACCTGAATCGAAGCAACAACCTTTGTAGAGGCTGGAACGGGAAGAAAGGAGCAGATCGAGCCCTGTTAGCGAGCCGTGCGTGAGCTTCCTCTGCTTGTGCTCTTGGTTCGCATTAGGTGAGCTCGTGCTTGTAACTTAGTAGTTTTGATGTTTTTTGAGGTAGTATTTGAAGCCATTTCAGTTCCCTTGTTTTTCCAGCTTAGTTTTGGTCGACATTTAAAATTTTTCGGCAAGTTCTGGTAAACGCACCTAACAAGGGATGTTTTTTGGGATGTCATTTACTGCGTGTATGTAAACACTGGAGTAAGATTGGTATCAACTTTTTTTAAGAAGAGATTGGTGTAGTAAACTTTAAGCTTTTGTTTGGTTGTTGAAGAGTCATTTCAACACTGGATGTCATTTTATTTGGCTCGTAAATGAAGCAAGATTATCGAGCCATGCTCGTCCCAGTTTTCGTTCTTGACGAACTCTAGTTGAATTCCACATAGCTTTTTAGATAATTCCCAAGTTCTAAGCAAGCCAATTTGATATTCTGTTCAAGATTATTGAAGATAGGGTCATTTGATTTATTGTTCTTGCTAAACTTCGATGAGTTGAATCTTAACTCCTAGATGAACTTAAGAAGCTTTTAGTAGCCATTATGTTTAGCGATTGAAGGGATATAAGCTTACCGGAACCTACTACTAGCCTCAAGATTTTTTTAATGTTGATTAGATATTAAATGGCATTGAGTTCAATTTGGCTTCATTGAATCAGATCCCTCGTCTGTTGCATGTTCTTTATCTGTAAACAAGACACAAAATGATACAAATATTATTTTCACAGATTTACAGTGTCCCAGGTTTTCAATACATCAATGTGTTGATCATACTCTTGGATAAGACCTGAGAAGTATACTAGAACACACTCACGCACCAACACACTAAAGTTGCATCATTTTCATAACTGAATTTGGGATAGTTGGCATCAAGATTTGCAATTAGCCGAAAACCACAAGTGTGCATATTGTTCCTTTCAAAAATTCTATACTTTCAATTTAGAACTCCTTGAATGATTATTTGTTGACTAGTAAATGAGGGAATATCTTTGATTACTAAAGAATTGTTGACTTAATATCTTCTCTTTTTTTATATCATTTTATTACTTTACAAATGTATATATTATGTAAATATTGTTAATAATTATATTGCAATTGTGTTAGGCATTCTAATTAAACCATGAACGATACAAGATCTTGGATGTACCGTAGGTTGGAAAATGGGTTCATAACTAATGACTTCTTTAATGGTGTTGAAGAATTCAACCCCAGAGGTTCAAAATCAACTTTATATATTGGCGGTTGGTGGGGTTAAAAAGAGAAAATTGTATGGTGTTGGCTCGCAGGCTGAGGTGTTGTATCCTGAAGCTATGTCGGGACGTGCAACACACACACACGTGCTAACTGTATGGATGTGGCTGCCGCTGCGACTTCTAAAGTAGAGGAACTTACAAGGGAGTTGAATAGCTTAAGGCAGCAAGTTCGTTACTTGATGGCGCATGCACTTATTGACCCCCAATCCATCTATTCTTCGAGTACTCAGGATTATGACGATGATAGCACACAACCATAGTCCCCTTAGATTATGACGATGATAGAACACACTCTTTTTGGAGATGTGGCTACTGATTTTGTAATTAAGCAGGGGGATGTGTTGATATTTTTGGATATGGATGGATTAATATGTTTTGAATGTTAATAGGTGGAATGAAGGTGTTTATTTTAATTTGATGTGATTTTTATTATGTATATTGTTGGTTGCAAAATTGACACTGTATTGGATTTGTTGAATTAGAAATTGTGTTGGATAAAAGGGAATTAATAAAAAAAAAAAAAGGGATCAGGGGGCTGCCCAATTCAACATTTAACGACTGAAATTATAAATCCGTCACTAAAATTAGTGAAGAAAACTATCATTTTGTCACTAATTTTAGAGACAGATTTATAATTTTTGTCGCAAATATCAACGACTAAAACATATATCTATCGCTAGATTTAATGACGGATTTATGATTTCTGTCGCAAATATCAACGACAGAAACTTTAATCTGTCGCTAAATTTACCGACGCCTTTATAATTTTGGTCGCTGCTTTAGTGACGGATATATAATTTCTGTCACAAATTTAGCGACGAAATATTTTTTGGTCACTAAAATATTGCGACAAAATTTAAATTTCCGTCGTTATTATTTAACGACAAACATAAATATTCCATAGTAAATAACGACAGAATTGCAGTTTGCGTCGTTATACAAGACCGCGACGCTAAATTCTTCGACGATCGATATTTCGTCGCTATTATGTCGCTAAATACTTTTAGGGACAGAATAGCGACAAATAATTTCGTCGTTATTTGTTAATTTTTTTGTAGTGCATGCAAGAGGAAAGTTTCGGCTATTGCTAGGGGAATTCAAGCCAAAGTCCCTTCGTCATCGTTCTTCGATTCATCGACATTTATTCGTACGTTAAACACGCAATGACACGCCATATTCTTCCTTTAAATCATCTATCATACTATAGTATTTTTTGGTCATGTTTTAAATGAAAATAAGTCGCACAATTCACAATTTTCATAACTATGCATATGCTTGTGCTTAACCCTTGATATTGGATAAAAAACATGTTTATATGGTTGTTCAAGGGGCTGTCATGATAAGATATGATCAAGGATGATTTGCACAAGTTTTAGAGTCATAGAAATCACCACAAACGTTGCACAACATGAATAGAACACCAGCTGAAACCAACTTTCTGTCATGGGGTTTGAAGGGCTCGGATTAAGGGAGATAGTTGTTGGGCTTGGGTTCGACTTGGACCAGGGCTGTCTAGGGGTGTGTATGAGCCAAGGGTGGAGTCCTAGCCACGCTAGGACTCGAGCACCAGAGGTTGGGAGGAGTCCTACCAAGCGAGGACTCCCTCCCGAGAGCATGAAGGGGACGCATAGGGTGTGTGGCTTACGCAGGATGTAGGGTCTCAGCCAGGGGGCTTTGGGCTGGAATGGGCTAGGGCTAGGTCCTTAAGGTCCTAGGAGGGTGAACAAGGGTCTGGGCAGGTGCTGTTGCAGCTTGGTTGCCTGCTGTTTTAGAAAACGAGAGGGAACCATGGAGGGGCGCAGCTACTGATTGCTCTAATAGGTGGCTCGCTTTGCAGGTTCCAGGGCTTGCGCTGGTCTGAGCAGGGTCTGGGCATGGTCCAGGGTTAGTTAGGGTCAGGGTGATTGCGGTGTGGCTCAGCTAGAAGAGACCTAGGCTAGCTAGGAGTCCTAATATAGTCTAGGAAACACTCAAGCACACATGCAGAATATTGGGTCAAGTTTCAGCAGGGTTTGAGCGAGCTAGGGCTAGGTTCTATGGGTCAGGGTTGGTCAGGAGGGTTCCTAGGTGGGTTTTCTAGGGTTTGGTTCCGCGTGGCTCGGGCGTGGCTCGAGTAAATTGAGAGAAAGCTCGGTGTGTTTGGGTGAGGGTCATTATTTCGAAAATCAAAAGGAAAATTGGAACCATGGGTCCACGGGAGTGGTTCATGGCTCACGAGGGTAGAATAAATGATAAAAATGTTCTGATTAAAGTTTGGGAAGAAAATAACGAGTTTTGGATTTATCCGGGATTTTATTGTCGTACGAAACGTTAATTAAAGAATTAATTGAAACGCCTAGTTTTATGCAGAATAAAATTATGAAAAATTATATTTAAGCTCAAATGATTATTAAAAGTCTAAGTTTGTTATTTGGGAATTTTATATTAAGATTTGGTTTTATTCGTGATTAAAACGCATTAATACGTTATATTTAAAGATTAATTTAAAAGTCCTCGATTTATGCTAAATAAAAATATGAGAAAATTCATGTAAGCTTAAATAATTATTTGGGACATGTTAGATTCAGCAAAATTAAGAAAATGTCAAAAACGTGATAGTTTACGTCTAGGGATAAAACAGTAATTTCACACATGAAAATTAGTAAACGTCATGACATTGTCCTGAATGCTGTTTTATATGCTAATATGATTATTTCAAATGTTTGTGAATTTTTATGATATTAAAATGTTGATTTTAAAGGTTTATGATTTAATATGTCAAAATGTTATTTTAAATGTTTATGATATTAAAATGTTATTTTAAAGTGTTTATGGATTTTTAATATATTGAAATGTTTGTTTTGAATGATTATGGATCTTATGATCTAACATTTTATGATTTATTATGTTTGTGGATTTTATGGTTAAACGATAACGTTAAAAGATATGTTGCATGCATAGTTTAAAAGAAAAACGTTATATGCATGTTTAGATTTTATAAAGTGATGAGAAAATGAAACTGTTGAAGGAAGTGAAGTAATTGTGACTAATACGATGATATGTTGGAGATATCGTGAGGATTATGGTCTCAGTGTGAGTCCGACGAATGTATTTCTATATATACAAATATGATGATATGAATGGAGATATTGTGAAGGAAAAGCCTTAGAGGGAACCCATTTACGGGAGAAGGCCTCAGAGGGAGCCCATTCGTAGGAGAAGGCCTAGAGGGAGACCGTATATGAGAGAAGGCCCCAGAGGGAGGGGGCTCGACGATCGTATTTCCATATGAGAATATGATATGCCAAGGCTCAGTTGACGGGTGGGAGTGTCATTGATGTCCTCGTCGCCCAATACTGTGGTTACATGTAGATGGATCCATCGCTCAATACGTAGACGAACACGAAAGTCACAATTAACGATTTGAATTCAAGGAAAGGAAAAAGAATACGTATATGTTGATGATAATATGTATATGAATATGTTGATGATGATATGAAAATGATTATAAAATGTTTATGAAAATGGTTGTGTTTAAATGAAAGGATCGGTTGGTAAGAAGATAAGTGTTTAGAAGGGGAGGTTGAATAAACATTTACTGATTTTTTAAATTCTTTCCGAATAATGGGTGTAGTTTCGTTACAAACTGACACTAGGTATCTCGTCAGTCGATAACAATCAATTCAACTGAAATACAGTTGCGGAAGTGAACTGACTGAAAGATATAATAACTCAAAGTAACTGAATATGAAAAACACGCGATATGTTTCTGGATGTTCGGAGAATAGAATAACTCCTACGTCACTCCTTCTATCACAAGGATATGATTTTTAATAAAAGACTTTGATCAAATACAAACGTTGTACTGACCCACTTCAGTTTGGACTTAACACTGCCAAACTGTAACTCTTAGTTAACAATACTTTTACAGTGTAACACAACTGAATGAATCTTAACGAAGATCTCAAAATGCTAACAAGCTCGTAAGGTAGCCTTAATTGCTACTAATAAATCTGATAAGAGTGAGCTTTGAAATCTGAATGTGAATTGTGATTTTAGCAGAGTAACAGCAAGCTTGAATAGAATAGTAGTTCGCGTGATTGTTAAAAGTTGTTTCTCAGCTGCTCTCTTTACTTATTTATAGGCTTCCATCTCAACGGTAATATTAAATATCATTTGAATCTTTATATCCGTTGATTGCCACGTCTATATCTTCTGACATTCGTACACTTCAATCTCTGAAATGCAACGTCCCACTACTAGTTTCAGTCTGTTGTACTATTTGTCGGTTGTCGTTGTCAACTGATAATATGTACAGTTGAGGGATCAGCTGAAAGATACATTGCTGGAAAGTTCATAACTAATTTGTTTCAACTGATTAGTTTCTAAACTGATCAGTCAGTTATAATGTTGCTTCAGCTGATGACGTCTATAATTTATAGCTGGTACGCATTAATCTTCAGCTAGTGGCAAATAGATCAGTTAGCTCGTTGCTTCGTTTACTTTGATAAGTTATACAAATACGTTTCGAAGCTTATTTTGTCAAATCACTGAAATTTCGTTTACAACAATTTCCCCATTTTTTGTGATTGACAAAACTTAGAATGTAATAAGCCGATTTGAAGATAAGATAATTTCTAATGTACAGATCCGTGCAAAGAAAACAAATAATCTTCAAGTAATAACTGATAAAAGAATGTCTCTTCTCTTCAGGCAATACTGATAACAGAATGTCTCTTCTCTTCAGCTGTATCCTCTCTTATTCTTTCATTGACCTAGCTCCTTCCCCTTTTTGTCAAGCACATCGACCTTGAGAGAAATAATCCTAACATCAGCTGCAATGTCTTTGACGACAGTCAATACAGTAGTCTGCAGCAAATCGATCTTCTTGGACACAGATAGTTCCATGGAATCAACTCTCTTGATGATTGATTCTTGAGTAATAGAAAGGCTTTCAGCTATGCCTTTGTTCTTTTTGATTTCGTCGATGGCAAAGGTGATGGAAGTCACAGATGTTTGAATGGATTTCAGTTTGCCTGAATTAAATTCACTGGAGGAGTTCAACTGCAGAGAATGAGAAAACTGAGTGTGTTGAATCTGCTTTATTTCTTGTATTATTTTATACATGTTGAGTTGAATGTCCTGAATTTCTTCAAGAACCAAATCCATGTCTGAAGGTGGAGGAGGTGATACGGGTCCAGATGGCCCTGGTTCTTGTTCCTTGGATGATTGATCAAATTTTACAAAAGTTCGGTCAGAAACATCTGTAACCTCCTGTGTCAGCTCTGGCACATCTTCCATATTTACTTCTTGTTGGACTGGAGGGGAAGAAGACAGAATAGGATCAGTAGATGGGTTGCCCGGCTGATTCAATTGTGTATCTGCTGTAGTTTCAGTTGGCGGGTCAGGGACTGATGGTTCTGACTGTTGGTCAATTGAGTCTTTCTGCGGTTCTTCAACATGCAACTGAGCTTCCTCAGTGACAACATTGACTTCAGTTGGCTCAACGTTTGATTGAATGGGTACATCAGCTTAAGCCTCTTTTTCAGCAGAGACAGGTAGAGGAGATTCAGTAATTGCTTGATCAGTTGGGATGTCATCTGATTCTGTTGAAGGCGCATTTGCTTGAAATTCTTCTACCACTGACTGAATGATTTCATCAATATTATCAAGTGTCAAGTCAGCTTCTGAGTATATTTGATGATCAGCAGCATTAGATTGAGGCACATCTTGAGCTGGCTCTTCAGTCGTAGCAGCAGCTTGTTTAGGGGATGGCTCTCTGGGTCGAGAAGGTGAATCATCTTCTTCTTCCGAAATGCCTTCATAATTGACCTAGTTCCTGATCCATCTCCCAAAATTTTATTTGAGATTGCAGCGACATAAGATCAGTTTCTAGCTGTGTGAGCACAGCTCGATCATTGTAGGCTGTTGGACTTGTGGGAATATAGTTAGCTTTCAATTTCCCGATCAGTTGGCCCAACTTCTTGGCTCTGATTTGATCAAAGAAATAATTCTTGCACCCTAATGCCTCAACTATCGTAGCAGCCTTGACTATTCTTAGAACGATTGCCTCCATTTTGACAAATGTGTTCAGCTTTGACTTCTTCTTCAGCTGTTTGGCAAAAATATGTGTTATAAACCTCGTCCAAGTTTCAAAAAATTTCATTTTTGAGGCAGCAAAGACATTCACCTGTTCTCATATGAGGTCAATGTGAGTTTGAATGACATTTAAGGGCCTTGGTTCTTGGATCATCTTGCCCTTTCCTTTCTCATCAGTGAGAATATGTGGAATATTCAGTCCAGAGTGAGTAGCGTCCACTTTTTCCTGAATGACAATCCCTTAGGTCGAGCAGGAGCAAGGATCGAAGGTCGATCGATTTGAATTAAAGGGGCTACAGCTTTTGCTGATTTTTTCTTCTCATCAGCTAGAATTGCTTTCAAAAGAACAGCCTGAATGGGCTGTTGAGCATCCGAGGGCTTTAGTCTTTCAGTGGGGATAGAAGTCAACGAAGCCACGGTCTTTGTTTTATGTGTTCTTTGTTTCTTGGTGATGAACTGAAGCGGTGTTGCCTCAGAATCTGATCCACTGACGATCAGTTTCCTCTTGGTAGATTTCAGTTGAGCCAGAGACTTAGCCTTTTTTACTGATTTTGGAGCAGCCTGCTGAATCTCAATCTCCTTATTAATCTTCAAAAACTGCTCGGGAGAGATGTCCAGTTTGGTCTTCGGTGGCTGAACATTTTTAGCATTGAAAACCTTGAACTTAGATGTTCTTTCTGAATCATCAACCACCATCCCTTTGATTTTCAGCAAGTAGCTCAGTGGAACAGCAAATGCCTTGGATTGCTTGGTGGATTGGATCATATTCTTTAAAATATTGAAAATAAGACGCTTCTGGATGAGTCTTCGTTTAGCCATGATGACAGAGATGGCTTGAAATTTTTCCAACGTCCAGCAAAGGATCGTGCCTTCGCCAAAAGCCCTTTGACCACAATATCGGCTAGCAACTGTACTTCATGCTTTAGTTCTTTCTTTGGATCGGAAACCTTGATTTTCCATCCATCAGCGGAGAGAAGGGTTTGCATCTCTTCAATGTCAGATGCTTTCACCTCAGCAAGATGTGTCATACCATCAGAAGGCAGCAAGAATAACTCTCCAAAGGAATCTTCAGAAATGGTCAACAACTGACCATTGATAGTAGAAACGATGTTTCCATCAGAGGTGATTTTTCCAGTCGAGTAAAATTCTTGAAGTTCCTTTGGGTATATATCTTGAGACGATTGCCCCAAAAATGTCTTTAGTCCAGATGATTCGAGCTTTAGAAAAATGTTTTTGATATCGGCTTCTCCAACTGTTAGGACTGATCCAAAATTGATCGCCATAACATTCAACATATGTGCGAGAGTTTGATTTGCCATTTGTCGTGAATGAATTCCTATGAGAAAGAGGGCTTGATTTTGCTTTTGCTCTAAAAATTTGTTGTAAGCGTAAGAAAGAACTGAATGGAGCGGGTAAAGTACTAATGTACGTGACTGTTCGAATTATTGGACACGTTTCAGTCCACAAAATTTTGAATTCAAAAATGTGTATACGTGTGCTGCATGCATGTTAAGAATACGTGGATTAAAGGGGTCCACGTTTCAACCTGTCATTTGATGAAAGATATCATTTAATGCTTGATAATCAGTCACGTCTCTTGATTTGGAATATATTAATGGTTAACTTGTTAACTTACGTGAGAAGTTTAGCGAAATCATCAGCTGAACGATCAGTTGTAAAACTTTCTCATTTCAGTTTGAAGATTTACTAACTGATGTCTTCTCAATTAAATTGTTAAACCAATATTCCCCCTTAATAAATGCATAAAACAAAATTTACGAGAACTTTAAATGAGATGAACTAAATAAAATCTTATGCTTAGAAGACTAATCGTCTTCCGTAATGACTTGTCTTTTCATCTTCCTTGACCCTGGACTATAAATAAAAGTAGCTTAGTTAGGCTTAAACATATCAGCAAGTAATATTCAGTAGATAAAGAAAATGGCATACACAGGTAGTTCAAAGGCCCCGGATATGGCATATGATTTCATGCGCGCAGCTCTAGAGAAGCATAAGGTAGAGATGGAAGATGAAGTCTTTCATCAAATCCTTCGCTACTGAGAGGAGCTGCAGCGACTCCAGTTTCTTTGGTAGAATGAGATAGCTACCACCCCCATCCTGCTGGAAAAACTGGAGAAGTACCGGGAGCGTTTGCACGTTGCTTATACGGAAAGTATTTTCGAATCAGACCATATCTACGAGCTGATGCTTTATAAGGAAAGTAGAATCCTGGAGCTCATAGCTGAGTCTGACAGCTTCCTCAAGACTTCCACTGGAGATATAAGACAGTGGATGGCTAATTGGAGAGCTTTTGTTCAGGAAGAATTGTACGATGTAATTCACAACAATTTCTTCAAATAAATAAAAAGATATTTTTCAGTTTATCTTTGCCTTTCTTTTCCTGCATTTTCTAATTCTCATTGATTAAATCACTAACTGAACAAGATAACTGAAGAGAAATTAGCTGACGTGTGATTAACTGACATCAGTTGAGATTCAAATAGATGAAAGACTCACTGAATGATCAGTTCATGACAATAGAATTGACACATTAACAGTTAATATAACAGCAGCAAAACTAATTATGATAAATCAATTAATCCAAGTATATTGCGAAAATGAGAAAACTTAGTCTCGGGCAATGGTTTGGTGAAGATATCAGCTGCTTGTTATTCAGTTGAGACGTATTCCAGTCTGATGTCCTTCTTCAAGGCATGATCTCTGATGAAGTGATGCCTGACATCTATATGCTTGGTCCTGGAGTGAAGAACTAGATTGTAGGTAATAGCAATAGTACTTTTATTATCACAAAATATGGGTGATTCTTTAGCATCAACTCCATAATCTCTCAATTGTTGTTGAACTCAGAGCAGTTGAGCACAGCAGCTTCCAGCAGCAAGGTATTCTGCTTCAGTTGTGGAAGTTGCTATGGATGTTTGCTTCTTGCTGAACCAAGAGATCAGTCTGTCTCCTATAAACTGACATGATCCACTTGTACTTTTACGATCAAGCCTACATCCTGCATAATCTGCATCTGAATATCCAACTAAATTGAAGGATGAGTCTTTAGAATACCATAACACAACATTTTGTGTGCCCTTAAGATATTTCAAAATACGTTTGGCAGCTGAAAATTGTGATTGCATAGGATTCGCCTGAAATCTAGCACATACAGACAGCAAATACAATATCAAGACGACTAGCAGCTAGGTACAGTAATGAACCTATTAAACCTCTGTAAAGTGTCGTCTCAACTGATATTCCCCTCTTGATCAGTGTCTAATTTTACTGATGAGCTCATGGGAGTACTTGCAGCTGAACACGATTCCATGCCAAATTTCTTCAGCAATTCCTTCGTGTATTTAGTTTGACTGATGAAAGTGCGTGTCTCCAATTGCTTCACTTGTAATCCAAGAAAGAATGTCAGTTCACCCTATCATGCTCATTTCAAATTTCTCCGGCATCATTTTAGCAAATTTCTCGCATAATTTGGGGTTATTTGACCCAAATATGATGTCATCAACATAAATTTTAACAAGTAAGATGTGATCATTCTTTGAAAATTTGAACAATGTCTTATCAACTGATCCAACAGAAAAATCGTGATCAGTTAGGAATTTTGAAAGAGTGTCATACCGAGCTCTTGGAGCTTGTTTAAGACCATACAATGCTTTTTTCAAATAGTAGACATGATCAGGGAAGTGATGATTGACAAAACCTGGAGGTTGTTCAATGTAAACTTATTCTTGCAATTGGCCATTTAGGAATGCGCTTTTTACATCCATTGGTGGACTTTGAAATTTTTGAATGAGGCGTAGGCAAAGAATATTCTGATAGCTTCCAATCTTGCGACTGGTGCATATGTCTCATCGTAATCAATTCCTTCTTCTTGCCTATATCTTTTTGCTACAAGTCTCGCCTTGTTGCGCACAACTGAACCATCTTCGTTCAGTTTGTTCCTGTACACCCATTTTGTACCTATAACAGTTTTTGAAACTGGTCTTGGAACTAGGTTCCAGAAATTGTTATGGGTAAACTGATTTAGCTCTTCTTTCATTGCATTTGTCCAGTTTGGATCAGCAAGAGCTTCATCAGTTTTCTTCGGTTCCAATTGCGATACAAAAGCTGAATGAATGAATAGATTAAGCATTTTGTTTCTTGTTCTTACCGGATCAGATGTGTTACCTATCACCAGTTCTGGAGGATGTGATTTCTTCCATCTGATTTCGGCGTTAGATGCTTCTATATCAGCAATTTCTTCAGTAGGTGGCTGACTATTTTCAGTTTTAGTTGGAGCTATTTCAGTTGGTAACTGAATATCATTTCTTTGCTCTTCAAACTGATTTTCAGGAACCACTTCCTGTTCAACTAATTGATCTACAATTTCAGGTTATGGTGTTTGATCGTCTTGTTGTGCCAGATGTTTCAGATTTGAAACGACATATCTTGTCAGAAGCGCATAGCAGTCGATTCAGTATTCATCCTGGAGGCAGGAAGATGTATAATGATTTGAAAAGACAGTTTTGGTGGAAACAGATGAAAGCGGATATTGCAAAGTATGTTTCCAGATGTCTGAATTGTCAACAGCTGAAAGCTGAGAGAAAGAAACCAGGAGGTTTATTACAAAGCTTTTCTATTCCTGAATGGAAATGGGATCACATTTCCATGGATTTCGTAACGAAGCTACCGAGATCCTCCCGAGGTTGCGATGCGATTTGGGTTGTAATTGACAGATTAACCAAATCCGCATGTTTTATTCCGTACAAGATGACGTGCCGACATGACAAGATGGCAGAGATCTATGTCAGAGAAGTGGTCAGATTACACGGAGTGCAGAAGTCGTTTGTATCAGACCGTGATCCTCGGTTTACTTCACACTTTTGGCAGAGTTTGCAGCAGGCTCTAGGTAAGAAATTACATTTGAGTACCGCATATCATCCACAGACCGATGGACAGTCAGAGCGGACTATCCAGACACTGGAAGATATGCTGAGAGCTGTAGTGCTTGATTTTAGCACTAACTAGCAAGATGCATTGCCACATTGTGAGTTTTCGTACAACAACAGCTATCAGACGAGTATTGAGATGACTCCTTTTGAGGCGTTGTACGGTAAGAAATGCAGATCCACTTTGTATTGGGATGATATCTCTGAGGTTCCTGAAATTGGACCTGATATAATCAGAGATATGACAGAAAAAGTGAAGATGATTCAAAAGAGAATGAAGGCAGCTCATGACAGACAAGCCAAATATGCCAATGTTCGACGTAGACCATTGGTATTCTAGGCAGGAGACCGAGTGTTCTTAAAGATTTCACCTTTCCGAGGAGTTGTCAGATTTGGAAAGAAAGAGAAATTGTCTCCACGTTATATTGAGCCGTATGAGATTCTCGAGAAGATAGGAGATTGTGCCTATCGACTCGCATTACCGCCTTCGTTATCTGGAATACATGATGTATTTCATGTATCTTTGTTGAGGAAGTATATTCCTGATGCTTCAATATTATTCAGCCAGACGAGGCAGAACTTGACGAGACACTGAGTTACTTCGAGAAGCCGATCCAGATTCTCGATCGTAAAGAAAAGCAGCTCAAGACGAAGACTATTCCGCTTGTGAAAGTTCAGTGGAGTCGTCATGGCATCAAAGAATCTACCTTGGAGGCTGAGTCTGATATGAGGCAGAGATTCCCAGAGTTATTTAACTGATGTGAGTTTCTATTTAGCTTCTGCTACATTTCTTTCGGATATGATTTGATTTCCTGTGATTTCAGGGACGAAATTGTATCTTAGGGGGGGAGAAATGTTGTAGTATCCCGATGCCTAATTTGAGTTAATTATTGGATTAATTGTATTTCGGTGGGATCGGAAGGACCGAACCGGGTTCGGATCGTCCGAAGTTGGTTCGGATCGTCCGAAGTGGGTTCGGATGGACCGTTCTGTTCGGAGTCAGATGAGTCATGTCATGTCAGAGTTCGGATCGTCCGATCAGGGTTCGGATCGTCCGAAGACAGGTGGCTGGACACGTGGAAGACATGCAATGTTCGGATCGTCCGAAGTGGATCGGATCGTCCGAAGTGTACCGGATCGGAGCGTCCGAAGTGGATCGGATCGTCCGATTGTTGTCTATAAATAGAAGCGCGAGGCTTCACTTTTCACTCGCCAATTCCGAGAGTTCCAGAGCGTTTTAGTCGTTTCTGATGGGTTTCTAGCCTTTTCCCGAGGTTCGGGCACTAGCGGGGAGCTACTGGTTTTGTAGCGGAGCTGTGCTCTAGTTGGGGGCTAGCGGCATCAGTGGGCTGACTACGGACGCAGGTATAGTTCTGGGTTCCCTTTGAGATTTGGGAGTATCTATTAGTCTAGTTAAGGCTTTTAGATGTGGTTTAGTGATATGGTATCACTTGGATTGTAGGCTTGATTCTAGGGCTGATTGCTAGGATCTACTGGTTTGAGGTACGAAAGTACTATCCGAGATAGCAGGATTGAGTATGCTTTACTATGTGTTGCATGTTTATATGTTGCATTATTATCTGTCATATGATGCATGGTTTATTATGCGGCATTTGCATAATCATGTTGAGCCTGATTATCTTTGAGATAGCATGTTGAGAGGGTGCTCAGCCCTCATTTGTTGTGGATGGTTGGACCCCGTTGGCCGACGGTGGTCAGGTCACCGGTATATCCACAGGTTCATTTGGTATGGGAGCCACCTCCTGGTGCGACGGCGCAGAGTGCTACATACCTTGACGTCATTTGTCTGAGCAGTATTTCGTTATACCCAGATCCTGGTATCCAGTACATTTTGCATACATGCATGTCATAGTCTTGTATACTCATGCTTTCGGTACTGAGCGTTTTACGCTCACGTCCTCGGTTTATCTCTGTTTTGGACACCCTATTCGATGGGGCAGGTCTCAGGTTAGACGGTCCAGGAGGGAGTGGACAGGGAGCTGGCAGAGGTTGACCTGTAGTTGTTGGTATTTGTTCTTGGAATTTAGTTCGATCTGGTTGTTTAAGTATTTTGTACTTACAGATTCGATTGGGTTGTATTATTGTTTTTCCGCTGTTTACCTGATTCAGTTTTAAATGTTAATTTTGCATGCTTAAGTTCTGATTAGTAGGTGATTCTGGAACGGGTCACTACATTTATGGTATCATAGCATGCATTAAGATTTTGGGATTTAGAACTATTCTTTTGGGTTTAATCTCTGGTAACTTTTGTAGCTAAGAGATGTCTGGTTTTGACGACGATGCTAGTAGTCATGGCAGCGTTGGACGCTGGGGAGACCGCGACGATCGGGAACGTCGTCGAGAGCATCGAGAACGTCGTCAACACCGTCGTGATGAGCCTCGGAGTTTTAGTATGCATCGGTTCTTGCAGATGGGGCCGAAACCTCTTTCGGGCGGTGAGACTCCGGATGTTGCGGAGAACTGGCTTGAGAGGATGGAGAGCTGCTTCAAGACTTTTCAGTGCTCGGCGGAGCAGCAGATTGATACCCTTGATTTCTTGCTGGAGGGTGGTGCGCGCAAGTGGTGGAGGTCTACCTCTGCACCGATAGTTCAGCGACAGGGTCGAGTTCTTTGGGCCGATTTCCGAGCCGCTTTCATGTTGCTTTACTTTCCGCCAGCTCTTCTGCAGACCAAGGCGATTGAGTTGATCAATCTGAAGCAGGGAAGTTTGTCTATTGATGAGTATCAGCAGAAGTTCTTTGAGTTGCTTCCATATGTTCCGCATGTCAGTGACAATGCTATGGCCAAGTATAACCATTTTCTTCAGGGCCTCAATCAGGAGATTTATGATCGGGTTGTTGTCTGCGATGATCCGACATCGTATGAGGGCCTTGAAAATCGTTGTCGCCAGGCTGAGGGCAGTTTGTTGAGAGGTCGAGCCATGCAGTCTGCTCGTCCTACTAGTTCTTTGGGTCCCCGCGCCCAAGCATTTAAGAAGGCTGGATCTACTTCTTCTTCCTCTGGATCTGGAGGAGTTCACCATTTTGGGAAGAAGAGGGGCCCGTGTCAGCACTGCGGGAAGGATCACCCGACGGAGCGTTGTCGCAGGGTTGCGGGTGCTTGTTACAAGTGCGGTAAGATGGGCCACATGAAGAGAGATTGTCCACAGACGGGCGGAGGATCAGGATCTGGTTCTCAGGCTTCAGTTCATCAGAGGCCACAGCAGGGACAGTCTACTCAGGGTTCTAACCTCCGACCGCGTACTCAAGGGCAGGTCTTTGCTCTTAACCAGGATCAGGCGGCTGAGGAGAACGAGAGAGTTATCGCAGGTGTGTTTTTATTATGTGGATTACCTGCTTACGTTCTCATTGATACTGGTGCATCGCATTCATTCATATCGGCGAGATTTGCTAAGCGTCATGCGTTACCTTTCACTTCTTTGGACGTTGTGGTATCTGTTTCCACACCGATGGGTCATTCGGTGCTAGCTAAACGTCTAGTTTTGGGTTGTCCTCTAGAGTTTGAGGGTAATGTTTTAACTGCTAATTTGATGATTCTTGCGATGGAGGATTTTGATTGCATTCTGGGAATAGATGTGCTGACTGTGTTTAGAGCTACTGTGGACTGTTATCAGAAGTTTGTGCAGTTTCGTCCAGTTGAGGGCGACAGTTGGTTTTTCTATGGAGAGGGAGCGCGACCCCCGATGCCTGTGGTTTCTGCTCTGAAAGCCTGTCGTGCTTTAGAGTCGGGCGGGGAAGGCTACCTTATCTATGCTATTGATTCGTCCGCAGGTAGTATCGGTGTCGGTGACATTCCAGTGGTTTGCGATTTTCCGGATGTTTTTCCCGAGGAGATTCCTGGTTTTCCTCCTGTTCGGGAAGTAGATTTCGGCATTGATTTAGTGCCAGGCACGGCACCAATCTCTAGAGCTCCTTATCGTTTAGCTCCATCGGAGATGCAAGAATTGAAACAGCAGTTGCAGGATCTTCTTGACAAGGGGTATATTCGACCCAGTGTGTCCCCGTGGGGAGCACCAGTTCTTTTTGTCAAAAAGAAGGATGGTTCTATGCGGCTCTGCATAGATTATCGGCAGTTGAATCGTGCGACGATAAAGAATAAGTATCCGTTGCCACGGATTGATGATTTATTTGATCAACTGCAAGGTACCTCTGTGTATTCCAAGATTGATTTAAGGTCTGGTTATCATCAGCTTCGAGTTCATCAGGGAGATATATCGAAGACTGCATTCAGGACCCGGTATGGGCATTATGAGTTTCTGGTTATGCCTTTTGGGGTGACGAATGCACCAGCAGTTTTTATGGATCTGATGAATCGGGTATTTCGGGATTTCTTGGATAAGTTTGTTGTAGTGTTTATAGATGATATCTTAATCTATTCGCATGATCAGCAAGAACACGCACAACACTTGAGGATTATTTTACAGACACTTCGCGAGAATCAGCTTTATGCGAAGCTAAGTAAATGTGAGTTTTGGATTGACAGGGTTGTATTCCTTGGTCATGTCATTTCTAGCGAGGGAGTTTCAGTTGACCCGAGCAAGGTGGAAGCGGTATTGAACTGGTCGCGTCTGACGACAGTAGCCGAGATCCGCAGTTTTCTGGGGTTGGCTGGGTATTATCGCCGTTTCATTGCCAACTTCTCTCAGATTGCTAAGCCACTCACTCAGCTCACTCGGAAAGATGTTTCATTTGAGTGGACATCAGAGTGCGAAGAGAGTTTCTGGGAACTTCGCAGACGTTTGACATCTGCGCCTGTTTTGACTTTACCGTCTGGATCTGGTGGTTTCAGTGTTTACACCGATGCCTCTTTACAGGGACTAGGGTGTATTCTGATGCAAAATGAGCATGTGATTGCTTATGCGTCGAGACAGTTAAAGCCTCATGAGGAAAACTATCCTGTTCATGATCTGGAATTAGCAGCGATCGTTTTTGCTTTGAAAATCTGGCGCCATTATCTGTATGGTGAGCGATTTGAGATCTTCACTGATCATAAGAGTTTGAAGTATCTGTTCACTCAGGCTGAGTTGAACATGCGTCAGCGTCGTTGGATGGATCTACTCAAGGATTACGATTGTGAGATCAAGTATCATCCAGGATCTGCGAATCTCACGGCCGATGCTCTTAGTCGCAAGGTGAGGTTATCTGCTCTTCAGACTTGTGCTGTATCTGGGATTATTCAGGATTTCTGTTCGATGGGATTCAATTGTAAGCATCGGAAGGGAACAGAGAGTATCCGTATAGCTACTATTTTGTCCGAGCCAGTTTTGTATTCTCGGATTAGAGATGCTCAGATGTCTGATTCTAAGGTTCAGAAATTAGCTCGGTTGGCTGATGGAGATAATACTTCTGGATTCCACTATCAGTCCGAGGGTCTTTTGTGCTTATCTGGTCGTGTTGTTGTACCGGAAGATGACACTTTGAGGGAGGAGATTTTGTCCCAGGCTCATCGTAGCAAGTTGAGTGTTCATCCAGGGAGCAACAAGATGTATAAAGATTTGAGGACTCGATTTTGGTGGAAGGGTATGAAACGTAATGTTTATCAGTATGTCTCCAAGTGCCTAGTCTGTCAGCAGGTGAAGGCTGAGTATCGACGACCCGGAGGTTTGTTACAGAATCTTCCTATTCCGGAGTGGAAGTGGGAGCATATCACGATGGACTTCGTGACTCACTTGCCTATGTCTGTGGGGAATAGAGATGCTATATATCTGGGTGGTAGTGGATCGGCTTACTAAGTCTGCCCATTTTCTTCCGTATAACAGAGATTTCACTTTCGATCGGATGGCACGGTTGTACATTCAGGAGATTGTACGGTTTCATGGTGTGCCCGTGAGTATCGTTAGTGACAGAGATCCTCGTTTACATCTAGATTTTGGGGCAGCTTTCAGCAAGCTTTGGGCACTACCTTGAGTTTGAGTACTGCATATCACCCAGAGACTGACGGTCAGTCAGAGAGGACTATTCGTACTCTTGAGGATATGTTGAGATCTTGTGTGATGGATTTCGGGCCAGCTTGGCAGGATCATCTGCCACTGATAGAGTTTGCATACAACAACAGTTTTCATAGGAGTATTGGTATGTCTCCGTTTGAAGCATTGTATGGTCGACGTTGTCGTACTCCCCTGTTCTGGGAAGAAGTCGGAGAACGACAGGTCGAGGGTCCAGAATTGATTCAGCAGGCCATGGACAAAGTTCTTGTGATCAAACAGCGGATCAAGACTGCTCAGGATCGACAAGCGAGTTATGCGAACACCAAGCGCAGACCTCTTCATTTTGATGCAGGCGAGAAAGTGTTTCTCAAGGTATCACCTTTTCGGAGGATTCTGAGATTTGGACTCAAGGGTAAGCTATCTCCGAGATTCATTGGTCCTTTTGAGATCTTAGAATGTGTGGGAGATTTGGCCTACAGATTAGCTTTGCCACCGTATCTGTCTAGTGTTCACAATGTGTTTCATGTGTCCTTGCTGAGACGATACGTAGCGGATGAGTCTCATGTTTTGCATCCAACAGAAGTTCAGCTGAATCCGGATTTGTCTTTTGTGGAAAGACCGGTTTCGATCTTAGACCGGAAGGATAAGGTACTGCGGAATAAGACTATTCCTCTTGTCTTAGTGCAGTGGCAGCGCCGAGGTACTGAAGAAGCTACTTGGGAACTAGAGAGTCGCATGCGGTCAGAGCATCCAGAGATGTTCTAGTTGTAGTATTTTCAGTTATGATTGTAATTTCAGTTGTGCTTTCAGTTGTAATTCATTCTTAAGTTGAATGTATTGTTGTTCAGAATTGTCATTTTTCAGACTCGATTTCGCGGACGAAATCCTTTTTAGAGGGGGAGAATGTAGTATCCCGATGCCTAATTTGAGTTAATTATTGGATTAATTGTATTTCGGTGGGATCGGAAGGACCGAACCGGGTTCGGATCGTCCGAAGTTGGTTCGGATCGTCCGAAGTGGGTTCGGATGGACCGTTCTGTTCGGAGTCAGACGAGTCATGTCATGTCAGAGTTCGGATCGTCCGATCAGGGTTCGGATCGTCCGAAGACAGGTGGCTGGACACGTGGAAGACATGCAATGTTCGGATCGTCCGAAGTGGATCGGATCGTCCGAAGTGTACCGGATCGGAGCGTCCGAAGTGGATCGGATCGTCCGATCGTTGTCTATAAATAGAAGCGCGAGGCTTCACTTTTCACTCGTCAATTCCGAGAGTTCCAGAGCGTTTTAGTCGTTTCTGATGGGTTTCTAGCCTTTTCCCGAGGTTCAGGCACTAGCGGGGAGCTACTGGTTTTGTAGCGGAGCTGTGCTCTAGTTGGGGGCTAGCGGCATCAGTGGGCTGACTACGGACGCAGGTATAGTTCTGGGTTCCCTTTGAGATTTGGGAGTATCTATTAGTCTAGTTAAGGCTTTTAGATGTGGTTTAGTGATATGGTATCACTTGGATTGTAGGCTTGATTCTAGGGCTGATTGCTAGGATCTACTGGTTTGAGGTACGAAAGTACTATCCGAGATAGCAGGATTGAGTATGCTTTACTATGTGTTGCATGTTTATATGTTGCATTATTATCTGTCATATGATGCATGGTTTATTATGCGGCATTTGCATAATCATGTTGAGCCTGATTATCTTTGAGATAGCCTGTTGAGAGGGTGCTCAGCCCTCATTTGTTGTGGATGGTTGGACCCCGTTGGCCGACGGTGGTCAGGTCACCGGTATATCCACAGGTTCATTTGGTATGGGAGCCACCTCCTGGTGCGACGGCGCAGAGTGCTACATACCTTGACGTCATTTGTCTGAGCAGTATTTCGTTATACCCAGATCCTGGTATCCAGTACATTTTGCATACATGCATGTCATAGTCTTGTATACTCATGCTTTCGGTACTGAGCGTTTTATGCTCACGTCCTCGGTTTATCTCTGTTTTGGACACCCTATTCGATGGGGCAGGTCTCAGGTTAGACGGTCCAGGAGGGAGTGGACAGGGAGCTGGCAGAGGTTGACCTGTAGTTGTTGGTATTTGTTCTTGGAATTTAGTTCGATCTGGTTGTTTAAGTATTTTGTACTTACAGATTCGATTGGGTTGTATTATTGTTTTTCCGCTGTTTACCTGATTCAGTTTTAAATGTTAATTTTGCATGCTTAAGTTCTGATTAGTAGGTGATTCTGGAACGGGTCACTACAAATGTAATGCCCGAGATTTTATATAATGTTAAGCTGAGATTATTGATTTTGAATTGATATGATTATAGACGAGCTATTCCGAGACCAGATTGGGAAAAGTATATGAATTACACAATGTTGGACATAACTATTGGCGCCTGAGCGGTGGTTTTTGACCGCCCGAGCGCCAATGTTCAACAAGGATATGTTTCGGACAGAACCTCTCGCGATCGAGCGATAAATTGCAACCGCCCGAGCGCCATATATATATATACGTATACAATTCATTCCTCAGCCAAAACAAAAAGGAAGAAAAGGGAAAAGAGAAGTTTGCAGAAAATACTTACGCCTTTATATTTCGATCCGTCCGTTACATTTTCAATCCGATTTCAGTACCGTGTTTCTATTTACGAGAGCTTCAACTGGAAGTAAGTTTTGTTATGATTTTTTATCATTTGAAATTATGATACTGCCAGAATCGGATATGATTCATATATGATGTTTCTGATATGTTAGACATCGTATAATCGAAACCGGATTGAAGAACAGATACCGTATGGAATTGTTATGAATTTCAGAGTTGATTTGATTAAGATGTGATATCAGATTTGTATCGTTATTGATTATGAGTTATGGGAAGTGATATCTACTGATTTTTTTTGCCGGGTATATTGAGATTGTGCAGTTTTGCCGTTGAAACAGAATTTGATTTAGTTCTGATTATATTCAGTATTGATTTAGTGGGGTATTGATATTGCATTCCTCACTATTTTCATTTCCAGATTGAGTATTGATAGACTTTGAATTTGAGACTTCGATTTCAGCAGATCGACAGAAAGAAATGTATAAATCAATGTTGATACGGGATTGCACAACTCGAGTTTGATTTGACTTGAGTTTCCCAAAATTACCTACTGAATTGCCATTGCCTTGATATGTTGCAACGTGTGATATTGATATGCTTATTCTATTTATTTATAGCAAAGCATGAGATAGAATTTTGGGCAGATATGCCTAGTCTTTGGCAGAACCGCCAAGTCACTGGACTTTTGGGTATATATCGATATGCTTAGGAGTAGATCGACTTCTATTGCAGATATTCGATAAAGATAGCCAAAGTCTGGGAATAAGGATGTACCACCATCTGGATGGGGAAAGTAGATGGGTGAACGTTGCATTCTTATTCAAACGGGATCCCTAGATTAGAAATGAGTCGAGTCTGAAGTGACGAGTCTAGAGTTTTATTTATTACTTGATATCGATACATGTCTTTCAGATTTGATACATGCTATTGATATGTGCTTCATGCTTTTATATATGTTTTTATATGACTGCATGTTTACATTGTTTATACTGGGATTATATTCTCACCGGAGTTATCCGGCTGTTGTCTTGTTTGTATGTGTACATGACAACAGGTGGGGCAGGATCAGGATTAGGAAGAGGATGAGAGATTCAGAATTAGCGTGGAGATCTGGACTTAGAGTAGATTGATTTTCAGTAATTGATATAGTGACTGGACTTTGGTTGAGATAAATAAATGTTGTACAAGACTTGTACCTTTATATTGATATGTATATCAGATTGAGTACATTATGTTTCCGCACTCGCATTTTAAAGAAAAAAATTTTATGTCCCACATTTCTTAATTGTTATATTGAATCTTAATAATGATTAAGAAGACGAATTAGGTTCGGGTCCCCACACACATTCACAGTTAAACACACACACACACACACCTATTTCATTGTGTTCATTTTATTTTTGAGAACCAAAACCTAGGGTTCTAAGTGTTATAGCAGCCGCCCCTTCCTCTACAATTTTTACAGCAATTCTCGTCAACTTTTCTTCAAGAAAATCGAGCCACAAATCAATCTGGATCAACCCTCGCACTCGTTCCGTTTCGATATCGTCGTTTCGGTAACTTTAAATATCAAAAGGCATGTATATTCTTTTGTTTATGCATCGATCTCGTTATAGTACATGTTCTTATGTTTATTATGTGTAAAAATTCATGTATGTTGTGCAAAGTTTGAGCAAAAATTGGTTGGATCGATTTTGAAATGATTTTAGATCTAAAAACCCGAATTTTGCTGTCATTTCGATTTCTGTGAAAATTTGGTCGACTTTTTGGAAAAACTTTCAACACATAAAACGTAGTTCGTTTCGATACCTTCGATTTTACAGTATTCAAAATTTTTGGACAAGAATCGAGTGAGATATGATTATTTTGATGAGACTGCTCAAAGTGAAATTTTCTGAAAATGTGTTTTTGACGGGTTCTTGAAGTTTATTTGTTGCAGGTTTCGTTGGGAACCGTCGAGTGATAGCTTCAGCATTTAGGTATATGGAGTATGATGTTGGAAAGAATTTTGATGCTTCGTTTCGTGTCGATAGTCTTTGGGTGCACTTGAAGTCGTAAGAAGCATCTGGTGTCAAAAATTTGAGTTTATGAGTTTTATTGCGTGGCGTGTGGTGCGTCGTTTCTCTGGGGACATTTTTATAGAGTAGATTCAGTTCCATAGCATCCTAGGATGAGTCTCGATGTGTTGTTTCATGGTCCGTATGATTGAGTTAGGAGGATTAAGCCACAAGTGTAGTGAATCCCGCTGGTTTACCATTTTCGTAGGCACACGGACCCGGAGCCAGACCCTGACACGGGGTACGTGCCTTTGTTAAATTCGTAGGTTGATTATGCCGTGTCTTCTATTGCTTGGGAAATGATCATGCTTCATATAGAGATTGTTTTGGGGTTCGATATCATGTTTTAGTACGATGATTAAGCATGGTCAAGTCCCGAGAGAACTGGAATATCATAAGGAAATTTGCCACTTTTGATGTGATCATGACTAATACATCTAAGTTATGAAAGTTAAGTGCTTGAACTCATGCTAGTATGTGCAGCAGTGGCCCCATGCGAGATCTAACGAATCTCTCAACACCATGTAAGTATGTTCGACGTGTAAAATGAGAAAATATTTTAAATATTTTGTAAAGCATTAAAATATTTGCAAGTTGAATGAGTAAAAATATTTTGGTATTTGAAGAACACATAAAATGCTTCAACAATACTTATTTAAAACTATGAAATGATAAGTAAATACAATAAACAAATAGACACGAATTTTTTTATGGATGTTCGGAGACTTCAAATGCTCTTACGTCACCCCTTCTTCCCCTTGGGAAGGATTTTCTAGAAAACTTTGATTTATACAACTCTTTATACAAACTCACTCAACTAGGACTTACCCACTGCCTAAACTGAACTCCTGGCACTCAATATTGTAGGCAGCACCTCACAATCATCATATTGTTTAATGTCTCATATGCAAATACTACATGTTGGAACTTTTCAAGTTCGCAATTTTGATTTTGATGTAAACAAAACTTGTTATTGTGTTTCTAACATATTTACTCAGGTGTGAAGTTGTTAACACAAGAAGCAAACTGAAACCGAATTTTGCACAAACTGAATTCTGGCGAGCTTCGGTGTTTTGATGATATCTCCCAGCTGGATGATTCAAATTACAATCCACCAATTGGACTGATCAGAAAACTAAATTTGGAACAAGTCGTATTTCACGTCAGTTGGGCAAAATCGGATGTTATCATGGTCTAACGGATCGCTCAATTACCCAACTGATCACACGAAAACAGCAATTAGTTGTGTTTGAGCAGCTGCGATATTTTGGTCATATCTATCAGCTAGGTTATCTAAATGAAGTGACTCAGTATGCTTTGAAAAGATAAGACAAAATCTACAAATCATCTTCAGAAGTCAAAGTCTGAATCGAAGCTTACGATACTGATAAATGACGATGAAGCTACTGGTTATGCACAAACTGAAATCAGCTAGACCCCAGCTGAAACTGAACCAACTGAACCAGCTGCTGACCAGCTGACCAACCAACTGAACTGAACCAGCTGCTGACCAACTGAACTGACTGAACTACAGCTGCTGGCCAAATAAACTGAACTAGTTGCTGACCAGCTGAACTCAACTGAACCAGCAGTTGACCAACTGAACTGAACTGAAGCAGCTGCTGACCAGTTGAACTGAACGACCAGTTGAGTTGACCATAGTTGACAAGTCGGGAAAAAGTCCAGCAAGCTTAATTTGACCGTTGCAATTTCAGAAACAGTACAGAAACTTTCCAAACGGTCATATTCTTGTGTCTAACGTATATATCATTGTTGGTGCTTATAAATACAACATATTGAAGATCAAACAAGAGCTTTTGAAGAGGATTCGAAGCATGGGCAGTTAGAATGAAGAAATCAGCTAGTTGAGAGCACAAGCCCTTGTGTGAGGATACATTTGAGATGTAAACTGTAACTGATAAATTCTTCACACATGATCACTCACACATATACAAGAGAGTTTAATTTCAAAGATTAGTTGAGTGAGTCTTGCACAAAGACGTAAAACTTGTGTATGTAGTCTTTGCATATGAGACATTAGACAATATGTTGATTGTGAGGTGCTACCTACAATCTTGAGTGCTAGGAGTTCGGTTTAGGCAGTGGGTAAGTCCTAGCTGAATGGGTTTATACAAATTGTTGTATAAATCAAACTCTTCTTGTGAATCCTTCCCAAAGGGAAGAAGGGGTGACGTAGGAGTATTTAAATCTCCGAACATCCATAAACAAATTCGTGTCTATTTGTTTATTGCATTTACTTATCATTTCCATAGTTTTAAAGATGCATTGTTGAAGAATTTTATGTTTTCTTCAAATTCCAAAATATTGTATACCAATTGTTTGATAAAATGCTTCAACTAAAATATTTTTTTTCATTCAACTTGCATATATTTTAAATGCTTTACAAAATATTTAATATGTTTCTACGAAAGATTATTTCGAGTATCTTCCGCTTGGTTTCTAACCAAACTCGATTTAATTCATCGGTGTTCAATATTTCAAGAAACGAGCTATTGTAGCTAAACGATTACCCCCATTGTCGATCCCAACACTACATACACAAGTTTATTGTCTTTGTGCAAGACTCACTCAACTAAAATTTGAATTTCAACTCGCTTATATATGTGTGAGTGATTGTGTGTGAGGAATTTATCATTTACATTGTACATCTCAAATGTATCCTCACACAAGGGCTTGTGCTCTCAACTAGCTGATTTCTTCATGCTAACTGTCCATGCTTTGAATCCCCTTCAAAAGCTCTTGTTTGAATCTTCAAGATGTTGTATTTATAAGCTCCAAAAATGATATATACGTTAGACACTAGAATATGACCGTTTTAAAAGTTTATGTACTGTTTCTGGAATTGAAACGGTCAAATTCGTCTTGCTGGGCATTTTCCCGACTGGTCAACTCTAGTCAACTCAACTGGTCGTTCAATTCAACTGGTCAGAAGATGGTTCAGTTCAGTTCAGTTGGTCAGCTGCTGGTTCGGTTCAGTTCAGCTAGTTCAGTTGTTCTGGTTCAGTTCAACTGGTTCGGTTCAGTTCAGCTGGTCTAGTTCAACTGGTCTTCAGCTGCTCTGGTTCAAATCAGTTGGTTCGGTTCAACTGATCTGGTTCAACTAGTCTTCAGTTGGTTCGGTTCAGTTCAACTGGTTCATTTCAGTTTCAGCTGGTGTGCTGAAATCAGACTAGCTGATTTCATTTTGTACAGAACTAGTAACTTCATCGTCATTTATCAGCATCTTAAGCTTCGATTCAGACTTTGACTTTTGAAGATGGTTTGTAGATCATCGTCTTATATTTCCAACGAATACTGAATTGCTTCATTTTGATAACCAAGCTGAGAGATATGACCAAAATACCGCAACTGCTCATACTTAACTGATTGTTGTTTTCGTGCAATTAGTTCGGTACTTCAACGATCAGTTAGACCATGATAACATCTGAATTTGCCCCATTGATGTGCAATACGAATTGTTCCAAATGGAGTTTTCTGATAATTCCAGTTGGCAGATTGTCATTTGGATCATCCAGTTGAGAGATATCGTCAAAATACCGAAGTTTGCCAGAAATTCAGTTTGTGTAGAATTCAGTTTCAGCTAGCTTCTTGTGTTTGAAACTTCACACTTGAGTAAATATGTTAGAAACACAATAACAATTTTTGTTATCATCAAAATCAAGATTGCAAACATGAAATGTTCCAATACTCTCCACCCGGTAAAGCATGACCAAGTTAGATCAGGATTGGAAAGCGGTAAAATATGACCAGGGACCAATCCACCCGGTAAAGCATGACCGGGGATCTCATGTATGTGGTAGTGGATTTTTCCTGTCAGCCCAGTACTGTGGTTTAGTCTTATCAGGTAGCATTTATGTTACGTGTCATTTGCTTTGAAATATATCTCTACGCAAAATGATGAAGCTATACATGTTCAAGTATGTATAATGCAAGTATGTTTATTAAAAGTTTTACGATGATGGCACGTCTATGTTTATGTTATTATGTTCAAGTTTATGTATGTACGTTCTAATTTTAAGTTCCATGTGGTTTTATTACGTATTACTTGTTATCTCTAGTTTATACTTGTTGAGTCTTTAGACTCATTAGACTTTATCGATTCAGGTGAGGATCAATATAAGGAGACGAGGGGTGGAGACCAATGAGCCGGCTCGCTCTGCGCAGGAGGCTAAACCCGAGGACCGATTTTGTTTTTAAGAACTTTATACTTGTTTCAAATACTCTGATTTCATGATATTGTTGACGATGTTTAAACAAGTGCATTTGCAAACTTCGGTTGTGGTTGTTTATTTGAAAATATTTTAGATGAACAGATGATTTTTATTGCAATTTGGATGATTACTACTTATTTAAGAAAATTTTTATTTTTCCGCAAATTTTAAAATAATTTAAAAGTACGGTACGTTACAGGAAGGGTGCAGCTTTGGTGTTCCTACGGCCATGGGGGCTGTATAGGACTCTAACCGGGTCTTGAGGGAAGGATAAGGTTCCTAGGATGGTCTAGAGATGGTTTGATTAGAGCTTGTTGGGTTCGATCGAGTGTTGTAGTCGAAACACCACAAACATGCACATGTGGTGTTGTTTTTGTGCGTGGGGTTTCCTAGGGCTAAGGGGTCGGTTCAAGGGCTGGTCCAGGGTATTGGGACGTGTATTATGGTCCTGGTGAGGGACTGGTTAGAGCCAAGAGTCAAACAAAGGGGCTATGACAGCTGCTGTACGTGAGAGGACAGCTGCTACGAAAGAGACGCGCGTGGAGGGCTGCTGTTGCGAGGGGTCCATGGAATGATGTGTCGGGTATGTATTGGAAAGGGTTCGATCATGGTCTTACTTAGTGTCTAAGGAAGGGGTCTAGGGCCTGATTCGGGGTCGTTTCGAGCTGTGGTCCATTCGAGGTCTTAAATTGCCCGAACGCGTCAAAAAAGGGGCGAAGTGAGACTAGGTTAAAATGTTATTCCATGTTTCGACTTTGGCTTGGGCTTGTGGACTTCCAGCAGCTTAAATGGTGTATTAGTATGCGAAAAAAGGTTTGGTCTTGGGATTGTTCGAGTCAGAAGCGTAGTTTGGTCATTTGTTTAACCAAAACGCGAAAACGGTGGTAAACGAGCCATCTGGTAAGCGAATTGAGTAATTTTTTAACCTTAGGCTCTAAGATTCAATTTCCAGCAAGTTACTGGATATTTTTGGGTGCTTTTAAAGTTTTGAAATCAGACTGTCTTGGTAAACGAGCCATATGGTAAGCGAATTGAGTCATTTTTTAAACGTAGGGCCTAAGATTGAATTTCCAGCAAGTTACTGGATATTTTTGGGTGTTTTTAAAGTTTTTAAATTGAGTCGTCTCCTTGAGTCAAAGTTTAAGGTTGTCCGGGTACGTATAGCGTTGAATCGTGAGTGGTCAGTTCGAGAAAAATCGAGGGCGGTTTGAGACTTCATAAAACAATTTCAAATCATGTTAAATGTTATTTTTAGAAGTTTTAAAGTATATGCATGATATATGCTATTCTTAAAAAAGTTAACGTATTTGCATGTATTTGCTATTTTTAGCAATCTCGACGTATATGAATGAATTAAAGCATTTTTGGAAATTTTAAAAAACTATGGAAAGTTATGAATGTTTTATGAAATGATAAAGTAAAGGAAAATATATTTAAGGAATATGAATTGATTGTGATCAAAAAGTCAGTAAGGGATCCGTTGAAAATAGAAACGATGAACTTGCAATGAAAAGGGAGTGAACCATCGAAAAAAGGGCGGGAATCTCAATGATAATGCATTCGTTGAAGAAGAGAACGGTGAAGTTATTTTTATTATAGTCGGTGGAATCGTCGAAGAAGTGGACGTTGAATCCGGCGTCCTAGTACTATGGTTTATAGATTGATCAATCGAATGAATGTTGTCACTTTCGAGGTTCGGACTTCACCTAAAAATGATCGTTTCAAATGTAAAATGTTCATATCTATGCATGGTTTAAAAAAGTTGCATATTTTGAAGGAATCATGATTGCATGGAAATATATATTTTTAGTAAAAGTAATTTTAATGCATGTGAGTGTATGTCTACGTATTTGATGTGTTAGTTTGAGCATGCTGAGTCATTAGACTCACTAGGTTTGAATGGTTGCAGGTGATGATAATGTTGAGTCGTGAGGTGCGGAGTATCGAGTCATCCGAGAGGCACTGGTGCATACCCGAGGACCTAGAAATTCCAGATAAGTTAAAATTTTTTGATGATTTTATGGATTATCGATTTTATTTATAGGTTAAGATGATAGAATTGATTGAGTTGAATTTTAAACCTTTATTGATTTATTTACTTATTCCGCACGAAAGGTTTTGGATATTATGGAATTCATTTATTGGATTTTTATGCTAGTTTATTTATGATGAATTAATTATGCATGGTCTAAAAAAAACTAATGTAAATTAAATGAATTTAGAAGTAGGGTCGTTTCAGTTGATATCTGAGCGGTGGTTCTTGAAAAAGGTCATGTTTGCGGCTGTTTTCGAGGAGCTCGACAAGTCACACCTCAATGTCTGTGAGTTTTATTGCTTTAAATTTTTATTATCTTATTATTTATTTAATTGTTTAGATGCACTTGTTTTTATGACTCTCAAAGATAAATGTTAGATGCCTTTCATTTTAAGTGCATGTTGGTTTCGTGGTTTGGATGGTGTGTACAATTATGCTTAAGAGACTTGAGGAGAATTTAGTTTTTCTGTCTCGAATTTTGCACTACCTAAGATTAAGACGATGCAAATTGAACTTGGTGATTTAGGACTGCTTGTTTCGAATTTACATTGTGTAGGAACATAATTTTGAAGTGATGTTGTGGGTTGAATTTTTTAGGAATCATGAACTTAGGGACTGAATTATGATAATTTGAGGGATTTACTTTCAAGTTTTCGGAAATATTGAGGGTGATTTTGCGAAAATATAGGGGCATTGTTGTATGAATCCGAAAACTAAGAGAGCTAAAATGCAAAAAAATTGAGAATTCGAGAGTTTTATGTTTTGATTGCAATTTTAGGAAAATAATGTGGTCATTTTAGCAATTTTCGAAAGTTAAGGGAGCTGTTTTGCATTTAATTCGATAGGTTGAGGTGCTTGAATGCGTTCTTTAGGCTTAATGAATAACCCGAGAACTTTGGGATTTAGGTTGCAACTTTCTGAAAAATAAAAAGGGTCTATTGGAATGTAGTCAGCAAGTAAATTACCAATTAATGGTTACATAAGCAATTGTGATTGAGGAAATTAGACAGATATATAAGTATGAGTATGTCCTAGGAGGAACGAGAAATATTGATATTATCGATTTTGGTGAGAAAGTAAGATTCGTCAAATAAAAAAAATTGGGTATCATAGTGGATTATAGAAAATTACTATTGTATATAGGTGTTATAAGTATATGTCGTGAAACACAAAGTATATAAACATTAAAAAATAGATTTAATCAACAATGGCTATTGTTTGGAGAGTTCATATTTAGGTTTCAGAATTTTAGTAAGATTTTTAAGGGGTCAAATGAGTAAGGAGAACATAAGTAAATGGAATTCGTTTATATTAGGGTATTAGGCATAAAACTGTGGAAGTAATGTTATGAAGGAATCGAGGAATACAAACTAAGAATATCATAGTTCGTATAATTCTTGTAAGCTTCAGCTTATAGGATTTGAAAAAAATATTATTTGAGAAATATACGAGGTAATTGAGAAATGTGGGAAGTAAGTTAAAATAAATAATTTCATTTTGGATTGACACTGCAATTGTTGTGATTTCTAAGGTCTGTAAACCTCTATCTTGAACTTTAGTCGCTAAACCTTATAAAGATGGATTCATTTGGGGAATGCTTAAAGTTATTAAGAAAAAACTTGTAGTACTGTCATAAAAAATTTATTTCTTTTGAGATTATGAAATTGAGAATCTAAGTTCTAATTGGTGATTAAGTACATTTATTTTGGGACCAAATGGAAATAGGTATTGGGATTATATATTAAGTTTTATTAGGCAAATAATTTATGATTTTATGGATGCTAGGTTCTGTGGACTATGATATTTATGGGAATAGATGCAACTGAAATTCCATGGATCAATTTTCAGGCTCCAATATTATAAGATTTATTTTTAGGTCAATGACTAACCTTGTGAATATTAAGCTTGGATGCTTAAAAATGTTGAACACTTAAATTTGGAATATGTAGGACCTTGTGTTATGTTGGAACATTTCATGTTCACAATCTTGATTTTGATGTTAACAAAACTTGTTGTTTTGTTTCTAATGAATTTACCTAAGTGCACAGAAAGATGAAACTGATCAGGCTTCGAACTGATCAGTTACCGAGCCAAAACTGAAACTAACGAGACGCAAACTAAAAATGTCAACTGATTGCCCAAACTGAACCAATCCAACTGAAATATCAAAAACCAGTTCAACTGATTGTTCAGCTGATAGGTGGTTCAACAGAAGACCTTCAGAAGCCCGGCCAGTTGATGAAGAGTTCAACTAATGAAAAGCTCAGTTGACCAGTTCAACTGATGAAAAGCTCAGCTGACCAGTTCAACTGAATCAGTGAAATCAATTCAGCTGACGAGCCAACTGATTTCACCAGACTAGATCAAGACCAGATCCACTGACTAGATCAGAGATTCAATTAGGAGCCGATTAGTTTGCAGAACAAGACTAGCTTATCTAAGTGGAATTAAGCTTGCACAAGGGTATAAAAGAAATTTTCCAATCAAAGGACAATAATGAGCGTTGCAGTAGAGCTTAAAATCGAGACGTTTCAGAATGGTTGTTAGAAAGGACAAGACAAAAATTTTGAGGAACAAATTCAAACTGCAACAAATACATTTCATGAGTCTTGATGTAGGGTCATATTGCCTCTTTAAATATAAGATCAAGACCATCAACAAGTATGTGTCAACATCACAAAGGAGAGGAAGATAGGGCATGCATATCAGCTTACAAGAAGCAACCAGTCCAAAGTTAAGGGAACACTTCTTGTTATCAGCTTAAGATTAGAAGCATAATTCACTCATTATGTGAGAAAATTTTCGTATTGTATTCATAGATTAGTTATCACACACGCACACACCATCACTCACATATACACAGAGAATTGAGCGTATTGAAAAGCTGAGTGAGACTTGCATGGACATTAAACTTGTGTAGCTAGGCTTTGACACATAGATGTTAAACAAGTGTTGGCTGGAAATGTGTTGTCTTCAGTCCAGACTAGGAGTTTAGTTAGGCCGTAGCAAGTCCTAAGATGAGTGGGTTTGTACAAGATGTTGTATAAATATAAGTCTTCTATTGGATCCTATCCAATGTGGTAGTAGGGGTGACATAAGAGCAGTTGAAATCTCTGAACATCTATAAACATATCTTAGTGTATTTAAGTGTTTAGATTTTGTTTTAAAATTGATTTGACCAGTTTGAGCTGATATCAGTTCAGTTTCTACCATAACTAAACTGATACCAGCAAGAACTGAGCCCCCTTAATTCAGTTCATCAGTTGACACAAGTTAAAGGCTCTAAAATGATCAGCTTTCAAAACGAATGATTACTTCGAGTACTTTTTTTCTTGGTTTAAAATAAAACTCGATTTAATTCATCGGTGTTTACATTCTTAGAAAGCGAGCTATTACAGCTTATTGAGAATATTGTGTTTGAAGCACCCTTCCAAGTGCCTAGAACTGATGCCATCATATTATCTTGACTACAATATGTTGAGGAAAGACATTCCAGGATAAGGAAATTACTCTACCTTTTGGGATAACAATTAGATAACAACCATACGTGAAATAAGTCACCACACATAGATAAGCATCGAGGAATGAGTAACATAATAAGTTTTACATTTATACGAAAAATAAGAGTAAATTATATTGGAAGGTGGATACAAGTTTTTTTTCCTAGGGTGTTAAGATGTTCATGAGTATAAGGACATTTGACATAATCTTGAGTTCTGAGGTTACATTAGATGTTTGATTTTAAGGCGGATTTAGAATTAAGTCATAATGTGAAAGGGTGAGTCAATAGACTTGAATCGTTTAAATACTTGGAATGCTTGTGTGTTGGAACATTTCATGTTCGCAATCTTGATTTTGATGATAACAAAACTTGTTATTGTGTTTCTAATAATGCACCCTAAGTGCGCATAAACTGAAACTGATCAGAACTCGAACTGATCAGTTATCAAACCGCTAGGATCGGTTGATAGGTTGAAATGTGTTTAAAAGGGGACGTTGAATAAACACTCACGATTTTATAATCTTTTCGAATGAGTGTCAGTTCTGTGACAAACTGAAACTAGGAATCTTGTCAGTCAATGACAATTAGTTTAACTGATAACTTTTGGGGAAATAAACTGATTGAAAGATAGAATAAATAATTGAAGTGATAACACAAAGATTTATGGATGTTCGGATATTTGAATTACTCCTACGTCACCCCTTCTATCACAAGGATATGATATGCACTAAAAGACATTGATCGATACAAAACTTGTACAGACCCACTTCAGTTTGGACTTAACACTACCAAGACTGAAACTCTTAGTTTACTAAATATCTCACAGTTCTTCGACTGAATTTAGCAAAACTGATCTAGTTAAAGATCAAATAAATAGTAAAAAAATTTGTGCTTATATGCTCGAAAAGTAGCCTCAAATGCTACATATAAATCTGATAAGTGTGAGCTTCTTGATTCTTGAATAAGAGTGATAAATTCAGCAGGGTAACAGCAAGCTTCAAAGAATAGATATATCGATTGATTCTTCAGCTGCTCTTCTCATCTATTTATAGGCTTCTCTTCAATGATAACATTAAATATTATTTGAATCTTTACATCCCTTGATTGCCACGTCAATATTCTTCTGACAATCACACATTGTAAGCTCTGAAATGCGGCGTTCCACTACGAGTTGCAGTCTGCTTTGTACTATTGTCGGTTCAATGTCCTTTTCAACAACTGATTACGTGTATAGCTTAATGATCAGCTGATTCGCTGGTAAGCTCACAACTGAATATATTAACTGATCAGTTTCCAACTGATCAGTCAGATGTCTTCGTAAGTTTAGTTCAGCTGGTTTCAGGTGCCTTTGATAAACTGAAAGAATGAAACTCAGGAACTAATCTATGTACAGATTTGTACAAAGAATAATGAATAAAGATTTCCTGTTAAGTTTTCAACCAGTAACGGAAATCAGTTGATCTTCATATCTTCTTCTTCTCTTTGTCTTCTTTTGTCTCTCTAATTTCCCCCTTTTTTGTCAAGCACATCAACTTTCTTTGATAATATTCGAACATCTACTGCAATATCTGATACAACATTCATTACAATGTTTTGCGGCATATCAATCCTTTTAGTGATGTATTCTCAAGAAAATCAAATTGTCTGCCGATTAATGCTTGAGTTTGGAAATGAGATTCAGTCGACATCCTATCTTTCTTGATTTCTTCCATCTGGAGAAAGAGGTAAGTCACACTCTAATTGATTTGATTCAGTTTGTTCGAGGTAAAATCATTGTTCGAGTTGTTCTTCAACGTGTGTGCAAGTGAGTTGACTGTATTGCAGAAATAACATTCATCATACCGACGAGGTTGGACTGAACAGTTTGAAGTTCTTCAAATAGGGCATCAGTGTCTGAAATCCCAGGAGACATGGCTCCGGAAGTTCTGGAATCTGCTCCCTTTCCTGTTGAGTGAATACAACCATAGCACCGTCAGTTGGTTCTGTTTCATGCGCCACTATTTCTGAAATATTTTCAGTTGTAAGTTCTTGGGGAGGAGAAGAGACAGTTGGAAGAACAGAAGTAGTTGAAGGTTCTTCAGTTGGTTACAAAACTGGTTCTCCAGTTGGTTGATAAACTGGCTCTTCTGCTGGCACTTCTTCAGTTGAGACTGAGTGCAGCTGAGCCTCTTCAATTTGTTGAAAAACTTCCTGTTCAGTCACAACTTCTGACTGAATTGGCTCTTCAGTTTGTCCAAAATGGGCTTCTTGGCCTGTTCTTCAAAACTAACAGCTTTAACTGCTGGTTTTTCAATTAAGACAACATCTTCAACTGATCTTGAAGTTTCCAGCTGAATATCAGAAGTTACTAGTTTGATGACCTCATCAAGATTGGCTAATGATAATTCAGCTTCAGAATAAGGCGTTGGATCAGTAGTTGAAGATGGAAGTGCTTACGATGATGTAGGTTGAGCAACTGATGTGGAAGGTTCAGTTGCCTGTTGGGTAGATTCAGCAATTTTTTCCTTTGAAGGCTCTTGAACTGACTGTTCAGCTGGCTCTTCTGATGATAAATCTTGGGAAGCCGCTGGAATGATCATTTTTTGATCCATTTCTCAGTTTTTTATTTCCATCTGTAGCGAGATAAGATCCGATTCAATGCTGGTTATTCACAGCTGTATTATTGAATGCAGTTGGACTGGTAGGATCAAAATTCAGTCGCAGTTCAGCAACTATCTTTTGTAGCTTCTTAGCTCTCAGTTGATTTAAAAAATAATTCTTTCTCTCCAGAGCCTAAACAATTGTAGAAGCCTTGACTAACCTCAGAACAACAGCCTCCAGGTCAATAAATTTCTTCAGTTCCGACTTCTTCTAAAGTTGTTTTGCAAAGAATTCAGTTCTAAACTTCACCATTCAATGTAGGCTTTGAGCTTGTTTTATGCAAATTCATTGATCTCTTGCCAAATAAGATCAATGTGAGTTTGGATGCAATGGTTGGCCTGGGCTCTTCTTGCATTTTGCCCTTTCCTTTAGAGTCAGTCAGGGCATGAGGAATGCTCAACCATGAAGTAGTTGCATCAATATTTTCTCTGATCACTATCCCCTTAGGTCTTGCAGTAGGTAGAGAGGTGTAGCCAGCAATAGTGATCAATGGAGCCTTAACTCCAGCAAGCTTATTTTTGTCAAGATTCTGTGACCTTCTTCTTCGGTATATTGGTAGATAGAGGCAATTGATCCTCAGTTGAGGGTTCAGTTAGAATAGCTTTCAGTGGAATAGCCATGATAGGCTGTTGAGACCCCGACCGCATCAGTCGTTCAGTTGAGATTGTCCCAATTGCAGCAGCAGGTTTAGTCTTCAAGGTTCTTGGTTTCTTGATAACTTTAGGAGATGAAGTCTTCTCAGAATCAGTTTCACTGACAATCAGTTTGCGCTTGATTCTCTTCTTTTTCTGCACTGAACTTGGGAGCCTCGTGCGTCCCAATCTCCTTCTTTATCTTCTTGAACTGCTCAGGAGACATGTCCAGTTTTGGCTTTGGTGGCTGGACATTCTTAGCATTGAAGATTTTCATTTTTGATGACTTTTCAGAATCATCAGTCACCATACCTTTTACTTTCAGCAAATCGCTGAGCTGCACTGCATAGCCTTTAGATTGCTTGGACGACTGAAACATATTCCTTAGAATATTGAAAATAATATTCTTCCAGTTCAGTTTCCGTCCAGTCATAATAGCAGTCATGGCCTGAAACTTCTTAAGAGTAAGTGCAGCAAAGGATCCAGCATTTGCTAAAAGCCCCTTGGCTACTATATCTGCCAGCAGTTGTACTTTTGGCTTTAGTTCCTTATTGAGATCAGAATCCTTGATTTTCCGACCATCAGTAGATAAAATGGTTGGCATCTCCTCAATATCAGATTCCTTCACTTCAGAAAGGTTAACTAGCCCATCAGTAGGCAGTTGAAATAGGTTGTAGAAGAACTTCCTCCTCAATTATCAACAACTGACCATTTACAGTAGACACAATAGTGCCAGTTATAGTGACATATCCGTTGGCATAGAGTTCCTGAATCTCTTTGACATAGATTTCTTGGGAAGATAATCCCAGAAATTGTTTCAATCTAGCTTCTTCCAGTTGAATAAAGTGTTCTTCACAGCTTCATCTGCTACAGTCATAACTGATTCAAAATCGATTGCCATAGCGTTCATGATATGTGCTGGGATTTGATTCGACATTTGATTGAATATTTTGCTGCGAGAAAGAATGCTTGAATTTGTTTTTGCTTTGTAAATTTTAAGTAAGCGTAAGGAAAAGAACTGAATTGGAGCGGGTATAGTACTAATGTAAGTGACTCTTCAAATTTGTGGACACGTGTCGGTCCAGGAAAATTTGAATTAAAAACGTGTGTACGTGTGATAAAAACATGTGTAGAGTATTAATGGATTACATAGGTCCACGTTCCAAAATACTATTCGTTGAAAGACTACAATTAATGCTTCGACAAACATTCACATCATTTAATAAAGAATATTATTCAATTTATCAATTAACCTATAGGAGAAGATTAGTTAGATCAACAGCTGAATGACCAGTTGAAAACATATTCAGTTCAGTTGAAGACCAACTGACTATTGTCTTCTCAGCTAACTTCTCAAATCGATATTCCCTGTTAATAAATGCATATTATAAAAAGAAAGGGTAAGAAAAACTCAGTCTGTGTTAGTCAAAAGACGTTTCAATTGACTTGGGTATCTTCATCTTCTTCAATATTAAATGTGACATGTCTAAAATTAAGATAAGAAAAATGTTAGATAACAACAGTTCAAAATGTCAAGTATGTCTAGTTTTGTCCAGTTCGAGCATTTCAGATGTCTGTAGCACTACACATCACGTAGTGACACAAAGAACACTTCCTCAACTGGAATTTGTGAAGAAAGACATCGAAGAATACATCTGGATGAAGGTCATGTCTTCTTAAGTTAAAGTTCAAGATCTCCAGTCTATTCGACGACACGTTTCAGTTCCCACTACCACTCAGAGAGCTGTAGCAAGAAAGTACTTCAGGCGTTTTAACGTCTGTCACGTTTCACAGCTGGTCACTGATGTAGTTCTGTTTCATGTGCTGCTGTGGAAAAAATGTCATCAGCTTGAGAAGATCTCCACTTCAGAGTTCTTCAGGGAACTGCATTGCCAAGAACTTATTAATTGGTTAATGATTGGCAACAAGCTGTAGGAAGATAACTGAATGAAGTTGTATGGTTTCGATTTTATTATTCATAAAATCATGTTCTGTATCATTTATGTTCTCTTTAATTTCTGCAAAAACTTAACTTTCATCAGTTGATAAATAGTTAAAGAACTGAATTCAATAACTGATAAATGACTAACTGACATCAGTGCTTTTTAAATATTTTAAAATTCTTTTGGCAACTGAAAAATACGATTGCTTAGGATTTTTTTGAAATCTAGCACACATGCAAAAAACAAATACAATATCAGGACGACTAGCAGTTAAGTACAATAATGAACCTATTAACCCTCTATAGAGTGTCGTCTCAACTGATATTCTCCCTTGATCATTGTCCAATTTGACTGATGAACTCATGGAAGTGGTTGAAGCTAAACATGTTTCCATGCCAAATTTCTTGAGCAATTATTCGTGTATTTGGTATGACTGGTAAAAAACCATTTTGATGCAAACGTGGTTGATCAAGCACCAAAGAAAGCATGGGAGTCGTTGGAGTTGCCCGAAGGACCTATAACGAGGGGACGAAGCAAGAAGTTTAAAGATGCACTTCAAGGACTCATGATGAGCTATCAAGGAAGTCCTACAAGTTGGATGTCTAAATTAGAGGAGGTTGGGAATCATGGGAATGATATTGGAGGTCTTTGGAATTTAATTCAAGGTCAATTGCCGCAGCAGGACTGCACCCGCGCTATGTTATACATTGCACCCGCGTTCCATAATGATCAAAGTGAAGAAAATCCCCGAAGCAATACCGCACCCGCGGTCTAACATGAACCGCACCCGCGGTGCAAGAGTGCACCCGCGCTCCTACAAGGACCGCACCCGCGGTCTTGTAAAAAAAAAAAAAAAAAAAAAAAAAATTTTTTTTTTTTTTTTTTTTTTTTTTTTTCGAAGCCTGACCGCACCCGCGGTCTTTCAACAGCGCACCCGCGGTCCTTTAGTGCACTTCCGTGTCAAAGTTTCTAATTATCTCATTTAAGCTTTTCACACTACTTTTCTTGTATTTTATTGCTTATATAATTGATGTATTAGACTTGAACGAAATTAATCATTGAAGATATATAAAATTGCATTGAGTTCTCTCAATCTTGCAAGGCTTTTGTGCTTTGTGTTTATCAAAATCAAACTTATCAAAGATTTCATCTTTGTGGCGTTTGTCGATTGTTCTTCGCACGGATTGTCAAAACAAGTTCTTTGAAGGTTCGTTCGAGATTCAATTGTTATCATCGTTGATATTTGTTGCTAAGATTTAATATCTTAGAGGTGAATATCACAAATCTTTACTTGTTTCAAAAGATCGGGACAACAAATCGATCCTTGTTTGATATTGAGTTGAGGGTGCGATTTCTATATTCGTGCTTGCCTTTCATTCGTACGAGGATTCGTATCATTTGGTATCAGAGCTTAGGCTCATTGATTCAAGTAAGTTATCCTTTTTTTTTTTTTTTTTGTGTTCAGATCTGTTTAAAAAAAAAATTATTGTTCTGTTTCAGATCTGTGTTATATTGTTGTTTCTATTGTCATATCTATCAAAAACAAAAACAAAAATTCGATCTGTATCAAATCTGTGTTATCCTTTCGTTTCTGTGTCCAGATTTGTGTTATCCTTTGTTCTGCCTTAAGATCTGTGTTATTTTCTATCATCCTTTGTCATTCTTGAATCTAGAATTTTCGAAAATTTGTGTATCATCGTTCTTGTTATTGTGCAGTCCAAGTGAGACAGTTGCGAGTGTCCACGAAGTGAATCTTTTTGTTTGATAAAAAAAAATACAAAGATTGAGCACACCTTTGAGAGAAAAATCAAATTTGAGTGGAAAAATCATTTGAGTGCGAGAGCTATTTCTTTGGAGTGATCGTGAGAATTTGGGTGAGGAAAATCTTTTATTTCTACTAACGTTTTATTGCAGGTATAAAATCTGAAATTAAAATGGAGAAGGAAGTAGGAGAGAGTTCGAACCAGGGGTTGTCTAAGGTTCAAATGGAGGCGTTATTTGGGCATTTTAGTAGAATGTTGAGGGTTGAGTTGGATCCTTTATATGAGAGATTGGATAGGCTTGAAGTTAGTACGAGTGAAAATAAATCTAAGCCTAAAGGTTTGGGTAGAGTGGATGAAGAAGAGGATGATTATGAGTTGGAAGGAGAAGAGGAGAGTCAAAACGAGAATTGGGGTAGAAGCGGAAGAGGTAGAGGATTTGGTAGGGGAAGAAGAGAAGCCTTACGTGGGAGGTACGATGATGAGAATAAGGAAGATAATAACATAGGTAGCATTAAGATGAAAATTCCGTCGTTCAATGGTAAGTCGGATCCAGAGGCTTATTTAGAATGGGAAAAGCGAGTTGAATTTGTGTTTGATTGTCACCATTATTCCGAACAAAAGAAGGTTAGGTTGGCCGTGGTTGAATTTGTTGATTATGCACTTATTTGGTGGGATCAATTAGTGACCACTAAGAGGAGATGCAATGAGAGGCCTATAGAAACTTGGGCGGAGATGAAAAGCATAATGAGGAAAAGGTTTGTACCAAATCACTACTATAGAGAAGTGTTTAAGAAGTTACAAACTTTGAGACAAGGTGTGAAGAGTGTTGAGGACTACTATAAAGAGTTGGAAGTAGTCATGATTAGAGCAAACATTGAGGAGGATAGTGAGGCTACTATGGCTCGTTTTCTGTGTGGTTTGAACAGGGAAATTCAAGACCAAGTGGAGCTTAGACATTACTTGGATCTAGATGAAATGGTGCAGATGGCGATTAAAGTGGAGCAACAACTCAAGAGGAGAGGAGTTGGTCGTACCACACAAACTGGGAATACATCAACACCTTGGCGTTCCAACGTTGTTAAACGTGAAGAAAGCAAAGCAGTGGTCAAGCCCAAAGTTGACATTAAACAGGAGGCGCCTAAGCAAGGAGTGCAAGGTAAACCTGAAACTCCTATTAATCGTTCTAGAGATATTAAATGTTTTAGGTGTCAAGGAGTTGGACATATTGCTAGTCAATGTCCCAATAAAAGGGTGATGGTGTTGAATAATTATGGGGAGTATGAATCTCATAGTGAGGGAGATGATGGAGAGGATGAAGATGAGATGCCTGAATTAGAGGATCCTGATGAGGGATATGAGGCAGTTGTGGGAGAAGCGTTAGTGACTAGGCGTATAATGAGTACCCAAGTCAAGGAAGAAGAAACTAACCAAAGGGAAAACTTATTCCATACTAGGTGTTTTGTCAATGGCAAGGTTTGCAATCTTATTATAGATGGAGGAAGTTGTACCAATGTTGCTAGTCTTGAGATGGTTGAAAAATTGAGCTTGCCTACTTTGAAACATCCCCAACCATATAGGCTACAATGGTTGAATGACTGTGCCGAAGTGAAGGTGAACAAACAAGTTTTGGTTGCGTTTTCGATTGGGAAGTATATTGATGAGGTGTTGTGTGATGTGGTGCCAATGCATGCTTGTCATATTTTGTTAGGGAGACCATGGCAATATGATAGGCAAGTGACACATGATGGGTTTAGAAATAAATATTCTTTTGTACTCAAGAAAGAACCCATTGTTTTACTTCCTTTGTCCCCAAAGCAAGTGTTGGAGGACCAATTGAAAAAGAAGAAAAGAGATGAGGCCGAAAGAAAGAGTGAATTAAAAAGTGAGATGGCCTTTGAAAAGAAAAATGAAATGGCTAAAAACAAAAGTGATAAAAAAATTGAGATAGCCATACAAAAGAAAAATGAGGAAAAAGAAAATGAGAGGAAAGAGGCCAAAAAGAAAACATATATGGCCCAAAAGAGTGAGTTGAAGCAATTGATGCACACACATGAACCACTTGTGTTGATTGTTTATAAGGAGATCCTCCTTAACACAAGTGATATAGCCGGGTCCCTTCCGAGCATTGTAATTTCACTTTTGCAGGAATTTGAAGATGTATTTCCGGAGGAGCTACCTCAAGGATTACCACCATTGAGGGGGATTGAGCACCAAATTGATTTGGTACCCGGAAGTGTATTGCCAAATCGTCCAGCTTACAGAAGCAATCCGGAGGAGACTAAGGAGCTACAACTACAGGTAAGTGAGTTGTTAGATAGGGGTTTTGTGCGTGAGTCCATGTCTCCTTGTGCTGTACCTGTTTTACTAGTTCCTAAGAAAGATGGTTCATGGCGTATGTGCGTGGATTGTAGGGCAATTAATAACATAACCATCAAGTATAGGCATCCCATACCTAGACTAGATGATATGTTAGATGAGTTGCATGGTGCATGTATTTTTAGTAAGATTGATTTGAAAAGTGGTTATCATCAAATTAGAATGAGGGAAGGTGATGAGTGGAAAACGGCATTTAAAACCAAGTATGGGTTATATGAGTGGATGGTCATGCCTTTTGGCTTAACTAATGCTCCTAGTACCTTTATGAGGTTGATGAATCATGTTTTGCGTGCTTACATAGGAAAATTTGTTGTGGTTTATTTTGATGATATTCTTGTGTATAGAAAAGATTTAGAAGAGCATGTTGAGCATTTGAGACTTGTACTGATGACACTTAGGGATGAACATTTATATGCTAATCTTAAGAAATGTGATTTTTGTACAAGCAAGCTTGTTTTTCTAGGTTTTGTGGTAAGTTCACAGGGGATACAAGTGGATGACGACAAGGTAAGTGCTATTCGAGATTGGCCAACACCTGCTAATGTTAGTCAAGTTCGAAGCTTTCATGGTCTTGCAAGCTTCTATAGGAGGTTTGTAAAAGATTTTAGCACATTGGCGGCACCGATGACCGCGGTGATTAAGAAGCACGTTCCATTCCATTGGGGCGAGGAGCAAGAGAAGTCTTTTAATATTATTAAACAAAAATTAATAAATGCGCCTTTACTTGTTTTGCCTGATTTTTCTAATACTTTTGAAATTGAATGTGATGCTTCAGGTGTAGGAATTGGTGGTGTTTTGATGCAAGGAGGACGGCCGGTGGCATACTTTAGTGAGAAGCTCAATGGAGCAGCACTGAACTATCCAACGTATGACAAGGAGTTGTACGCGCTTGTGAGGACCTTGGAGGTGTGGCAACACTACTTGAGACCTAAAGAGTTTGTGATTCACACGGATCATGAGTCTCTTAAGCACCTTAAGGGACAACAGAAGTTGAATAAGCGGCATGCTAAATGGGTGGCATTCATAGGTACATTTCCCTACATAATCAAATACAAACAAGGTAAGGATAATGTAGTGGCTGACGCACTATCACGGAGGTACGTATTAATCTCTACCTTGGATTCGAAAATCTTGGGATTTGAACATATGAAAGAGTTGTATTTGTTGGATGAGGATTTTAAGGAGATATTTGAAACATGTATGCATGGTCCACATGATAAATTTTATTTGCATAATAGGTTTTTATTTAGAGAAGATAGATTGTGCATTCCTAAGTCATCAATTCGTGAATTACTTGTGAGGGAGGCACATGGTGGAGGTTTAATGGGGCATTTTGGTGTGGCTAAAACTTTGAGTTGTTTGCATGAGCATTTTTATTGGCCACATATGAAACGTGATGTTGAACGTGTTTGTGAAAAATGCATTACTTGTAGACAAGCTAAGTCTAGAACACAACCACATGGCTTGTATACACCACTTCCCGTCCCTAGTGAACCTTGGGTTGATATTTCTATGGACTTTGTTTTGGGGTTGCCTAGGACAAAGAAGGGGAGGGATTCAATATTTGTTGTTGTTGACAGATTCTCTAAAATGGCACATTTTATTGCTTGTCACAAAACTGATGATGCATCAAACATTGCAGATTTGTTCTTTAAGGAAGTCGTTAGGTTGCATGGTATGCCTAGGACAATTGTGTCTGATCGTGATGTTAAATTCTTAAGTTACTTTTGGAAAACCTTGTGGGCTAAACTTGGCACGAAACTGATGTTTTCTACTACATGTCATCCTCAAACGGATGGACAAACTGAAGTTGTTAACCGAACTCTAGGAACACTTTTGCGTGCTATCATTAAGAAGAACTTAAAGAATTGGGAGGATTGTTTACCATTTGTTGAGTTTGCTTATAATCGTTGCGTGCATTCTACTACAAATTATTCACCATTTGAAATTGTATATGGTTTTAATCCTTTGACTCCGTTGGATTTGATGTCTTTACCTGTGAGTGACAGGTTGAACATGGATGGCCAGAAGAAAGCTGAATTCGTTAGAAGTTTGCATGAGAAGGTCAAGGATAACATCGAGAAGAAGAATTTACAATACACGAAGCAAGCCAACAAGGGAAGGAAAAAGATGGTTTTTGAAAAGGGAGATTGGGTGTGGTTGCACTTAAGGAAGGAAAGATTTCCAGAGAAGCGACGTTCAAAGCTTTTACCTAGGGGTGATGGACCATTTCAAGTAATTGAAAGGATCAACGACAATGCATATAAACTTGATCTGCCAGGTGAGTACAATGTCAGTTCTACTTTTAATGTTAGTGATCTTTCGTTGTTTGATGTAGGAGATGATCAAGATTTGAGGACAAATCCTTTTCAAGAAGGGGAGAATGATGCAAACGTGGTTGATCAAGCACCAAAGAAAGCATGGGAGTCGTTGGAGTTGCCCGAAGGACCTATAACGAGGGGACGAAGCAAGAAGTTTAAAGATGCACTTCAAGGACTCATGATGAGCTATCAAGGAAGTCCTACAAGTTGGATGTCTAAATTAGAGGAGGTTGGGAATCATGGGAATGATATTGGAGGTCTTTGGAATTTAATTCAAGGTCAATTGCCGCAGCAGGACTGCACCCGCGCTATGTTATACATTGCACCCGCGTTCCATAATGATCAAAGTGAAGAAAATCCCCGAAGCAATACCGCACCCGCGGTCTAACATGAACCGCACCCGCGGTGCAAGAGTGCACCCGCGCTCCTACAAGGACCGCACCCGCGGTCTTGTAAAAAAAAAAAAAAAAAAAAAAAATTTTTTTTTTTTTTTTTTTTTTTTTTTTTCGAAGCCTGACCGCACCCGCGGTCTTTCAACAGCGCACCCGCGGTCCTTTAGTGCACTTCCGTGTCAAAGTTTCTAATTATCTCATTTAAGCTTTTCACACTACTTTTCTTGTATTTTATTGCTTATATAATTGATGTATTAGACTTGAACGAAATTAATCATTGAAGATATATAAAATTGCATTGAGTTCTCTCAATCTTGCAAGGCTTTTGTGCTTTGTGTTTATCAAAATCAAACTTATCAAAGATTTCATCTTTGTGGCGTTTGTCGATTGTTCTTCGCACGGATTGTCAAAACAAGTTCTTTGAAGGTTCGTTCGAGATTCAATTGTTATCATCGTTGATATTTGTTGCTAAGATTTAATATCTTAGAGGTGAATATCACAAATCTTTACTTGTTTCAAAAGATCGGGACAACAAATCGATCCTTGTTTGATATTGAGTTGAGGGTGCGATTTCTATATTCGTGCTTGCCTTTCATTCGTACGAGGATTCGTATCACATTTTCCAGTTGCTTGACTTGTAGTCTGAGAAAGAATGTCAGTTCACCCATCATACTCATCTCGAATTTATCCTGCATTAACTTGGAAAATTTCTCACACAATTTGGGGTTAGTTGTGCCAAATATAATATCATCAACATATATTTGCACAAGTAAAGTATGATCATTCTCAGAAAATTTGAACAAGGTCTTGTCAACTGATCCAACAGTAAAATCATGATCAGTTAAGAATTTTGAAAGTGTCTCATACCAAGCTCTTGGAGCTTATTTAAGACCATATAAAGCTTTTTTCAAATGATAGACATGATCAGGAAAAAGGTGATTGATAAAACCTGGTGGTTGTTCAATATAAATTTCTTCTTGTAAATGACCATTCAGAAATGCACTTTTTACATCCATTTGGTAGAATTTGAAGTTCTTGAATGATGCATAGGCAAGTGTTGCGTATTTTCACTACCGCAAGTGTACGGTGTCAAGTTTTGGTTTGAGTACAGATATCGATCCCACAAAGAGTAATTATTTAAAATTGTATATTAATTACCATAATTGACATAGCTCAACTTTATTTAGACAAATCAAATAGTTGGTTTATAATCAATTCAAATAAAATAACAATTCCTGTAATTCTAGCACGCTGTAGAAAATTCACAGATGGTAAATAAATCTAGAGATATGATTTCGTCTGGTTTCCCCTATGCTAAATTAAAATTGACTGACATATTATTAAATTGCACCATGTTTACTACCCAAGAACTCGCTATATTTTATATTCCCTCTGTCGAGTGATAAATAGAAATGTACTACCTATTACTGATTTTAATATGTCTATTCAAAATCACGTAACACATAATAAATGTAAACAAGGTTCTTTTCATGGATTCACTAGAGTTATACGTCTTTTGCAAGTTAGAAACATCTGACGATGCGATTTCTCCTGTCCTAATTTCAATCCCCTCTGTCGAGTGTAATATCTTAATTATTTGATCAATCGAATTATGGCCAGTAATTCAACAGCATTAATGACAAGAAATCGCAAATAAACACGAAGACTTAATTCATGAAAGTTCAAAACATCAATAACATAGGTTCAACCAAGACTACATCAATCTCTAGAAAATAGAATTAGTTCATACTCGAATTTAAATCAATACAAAACATGTTTGTAATCATTAAAAACGTAAAAGTAAGAAACCGAATTAAGAACGTGTTGGCGAGAGATGAAAGTGCGTCTCTGTGTCCGGATCCAACGTCTTTTATCTCTGTTCTTCGCGTCTCATGCTCCGTGCGCTCTCACTTTTTCTCCTTTTCTCCAATGATATGACTGCTGTGCCAAGAATATTCGGAACCCATAAAAAGTTCCACGCGAAACCTATCTAATTCCGAAAACTCGCGCCGAATCTCACTGCGTTGCCTTCTTCTTGTGCTCGCATATGCGCATATGCGCGGAGCCTTCTGCCTGTACCGCGCATGTGTGCGTCTTGAGTCACGCATGTGCGCGATGGTCACTACTTGTGTCGCGCATGTGCGCGAAATTAAGTCGCGCATGTGCGCCGATGCATTGCCCTCGGCTCTTGCTTTTCTCACACTTCTTCTCATAAGCGCCATTTTAATTCATTTTCACGCCCATGTCGTAGTCGTACCTAAATTCCTGCGATCACACCAAAAATAACAAAAACGTATAATTCTGCCCAAGAAAATTAACAATCTATATGATTTATAAGGATAATTTAAGTGCACAAAATGCACTTATCAAACCCCTCAAACTTAAAGTTTTGCTAGTCCCGAGCAAAATAAAATAAAACATTAACTAAACTAGACTCAACACATCCTAAAGAAAATAACTGAACGAGCAAGAATTGTGGAATAAAAGGATAACCACTAGCCTCAGAGATTACAGTCCCCATCATATTGAATCAAACACATGCCACATTACTCACAGTTCACGTGCGTGTGTGTTCTGCTATTCTTGTTTACCCAATCCAATTGTCAAGATAAGTTCAAGTCTTTTCATCTCATTAAATTTTGGACTCCTCGACACACATGTAATTAGCAAAATCATTGAGACACACATTTATCTTCACAAATCAACAGGATTTGTAGGGTAACATTTGGCTAAATAAAGTGGTAATATGAAGACAATAATTAACCAAATAAAGTCCAATATCATGAGATGCGCACATGTACACAATCAAATTCTGTGTCTATCGACGGCGTTTTTCAAGTGTCCATAGGCTTAACTCTGACAACTCTTCTCCACTAGTATATTGGGTACGTGTGACTCAGTTAATAGGTCTTTTAAGCTTATAACGTTAGGCTATGGTTAATGGCTACAAATGAAGGTAGGGAATCAAAAGTGAGAGAAAACAAACCAATTTATTTTTCAACATGCGTCTCCTTCCTTTTGTTTCATTTCCACTTGCCTTGCCACAACATATTCACCATTTTGTCCTCTTTTTCACATCACATGTCATACTCTTTTACTCTTTATTCAACTTTTTTCCTTCTCCCTTTTTCCAACATCTTTTTTTTTCCTTTTTTTTTCGATGATATTCTTATACGCACGCAAGGGAGAAGAGCTTTTGTAGTGATACACAGGTTCGTTTTCTCTCAGTTTTCGGTAGGTACTAGTGTATATGCTCAAAAGTTGGTAGTTGACGTAGGAGCTTAGAATTGATACGAATGGGGGCTTTGTGTGCCTTGGCACACTCCATTCGATTTTCATTAAGCTCAAACATGGGACACTAGGGTATATATGATGTTATGGGTAGGCTTGAAAGGCTCAAACGTTCCAAAAATCGCCTAAATCATCCCTAAGTCACACAATACCCGTATCTCGCCTCGAAGAGTGCCAAACCAAGTTCTAGACTACTTTCAATTTACCAATCAACAAACACAGATAGATCATGTTTTCGGGTATTCAAACAGAACAAATCACACATCTCATTCTCATTTAGGCTCAAAGGGATAACAAATGACAAATTATTCAAGGAAAAACAGGCCCAACATATTTCAAAAACTGCCCGAATCATTTTTGTGTTAGTAAACATGCAACTCAATAACAAGTAATCACACGCAGGTTTTGGAGTTCATTCATACATTCCAAATCACAAATCACATGAACACTCTCTTAGCATCGGATGTATCAACAAAATCATGAGTTAATGTGTAAACGGTTAAGTAAAGATAGCATGCATTTAGATTCGTAATCGAGGAACAACATGTGTTTCGGGTCAACTCTCCTCAATGTTTGGTTATCACCTTAATTCCACAACTCTATAAAAAAAAAATTAACGACTAAAATGGACAGAAAGACTAAATTAACTATTTTTTTTTAAAATAAATAAATGAACATCAAAATTAAACACTAAAGCATCAATTCAACTCAAATCACCCCCCCAAACTTAAAATATGCATTGTCCTCAATGTATAAACAAGAAAGAACGGGACAATCATACCTCCAACGAAGAGTGTCACTGCTCGCCATCATCATCATCAACATCTTCGTCCATGTGCTGGGGTGGAGCCTGGGGAGGAGGTCCTGGATACTGTGGTGGCCATGCAGGTGGCTGGGGAAACATGGGATCCTCTGGACCTATAGGTGGGAACCGCTGAACAAGCACGGACGTGAAGTCCATCATGTACCCCATGAAGTGGTCGGTGCGGTACTGAAGCAAATCCAGCACCTGGCGCTGCTCAACTAGTAACTGCCTCTGATCCTGCATCTCGTTCTCTAGTTGCCTCAATCTGTCTCCCCTGCGCTCTCTTGCTGCTGTAGGTGGTGGTGGAAGCTGTGCCTGTGGGAGTTCCTCTTCGTCCGGGAACTCATGGGGAACATAAGATGCTGCTCCAAAGAAAGCAACAATGGGAGCCTTCGGCTTAAGCACTTGTTCACCAGGCGACCAGGACACACCGGCCTGTCTGCATAGCTCGGTAACAATGTGAGGGCATGGCAGGGCAACCGTGGCTAATCCTGTGCCGGCTCTTATTATCGATCCATAAATTATTTTCCCCAAGTCGACAGATTTTCCCCTCAAAATAGCAAAGACAAGTGCAACTTTGTCTTTGGTTACGTCATGGTAGTGTGAGGATGGGAGGACCGGGGCCAATATGAACGATGTCCACGCACTTGCATTGGGGCCCATATCAGATTTCTTTAGGGAAATTGGGCCACTCGAGCTCATTTTCCATGTAGCACCTCCCTGACACACGGTCCGAATGACCTCTGAATAATTAACCCCATCTTCTAGGAACTCACTGTACTCGTCTTCTTCGAGGCTTGGCATCTGATAGATCATATTTATCGTTTGAGAATCAAACGATACCAATTTACCTCGCACTAGTACTTTCGACTCGTCATGTCGTATCCGCAGATTGGCATAGAACTCTCGCACAACAGAAATCAGGGCATCTAAAGGAGCGTGAGCAAATTCAACCAATTTTCTCCGCTCCAGTTCATTCACAATCATACCCCGTGCTATCGATAAATTAAATCCCCTCTCCGGGATGATAGACCGAGTCATCGAGCTCTCATACACTTGTTGGGCTTCTTCATTCCAAAATCGGTGCGAATCAAAGCTCGCAGAAGAAGAAGCACCCTTCTTTGATTTCTTCTTCGGTTCCATCTCAATTAACAATGCTTACACCACACTTTAAACTCAACCAACAGACAAAATCAAAGCTAATCGACCCCAATGTGTATAGCAGATATAATTCACCACCAACTAATCCGGATAGCAATAGATGTACAAACACAATGAACACAAACTACTTTAGAGCCACGAGAAGTAACAAATTGACGATATTAAAGATTCTCCAAATAGATCGACACAATATTCCAAGTACGCCGAAAAATTGAACAAGATTTGGTTAAAACCCTTACTTATACCAGAAAATGGCCGGAATTTGGAGACGTGGTCGAAATCACGACGATAATTTAGGGCGGCGGCCGGCTTTCTGAGTGAGAGGCGCGGCGGCGGTCGGTGTTTCGAGGGAGGCGGCTGGGAGGGTTTTTGAGAGAGGCTTGGCTGTTTTCTGATGAGGGTTCGCGAGTGTCTTTTTTTTAAACTGAGTAGCGTGCATATGCGCGAAGGTTTCTACCCGTCGGGTGGTCTTTCGCGCATATGCGCACTCTGAATGGCGCATATGCGCCGATGTCTCTGTAGATTTCGCGCATGTGCGCGCCTTGAGTGGCGCATGTGCCCGAGCCCTCTGCCAATATGGCGCATGTGTGCGGAAATACGTCGCGCATGTGCGCGGGACACACTGTTCATAAGCTTCTTGTTTTTTTTTTAAAAAAATATTACCTGCAAAAAAAAACGATTCAAATTAATACTTGAAATAAAAAAATTAAAATTAATAAATGAGAAATTGAAATAAATTAATAACAACAAAACGAATGCAAAAATAAATAAATGTGGGTTGCCTCCCACACAGCGCTGGTTTTAACATCATCAGCCTGACTTTCTCATGTTCATGGTGGGTCGTATGATTTCTTGGATGCCCTTATTTCCACCAGCTGACTTTCAACTTTCATGATCATCTTTCCTCGTTTCACGTCAATGATAGCTCCAACAACAGCCAATAATGGTCGTCCTAGAATGACGTGAACGTCTTGACTATTCTCCATATCGAGTACCAAGAATTCTGCTATAATTTTCAATTTGTCAATCTTCAGTTCAACATCTTCCACAATACCCAATGGCACCTTCACCGATTTATCTGCTAGCTGCAAGCTTAATTCGGTGGATCTCATCTTGCTCAATCCAAGTTTCTCGTAGAGAGAACTTGGCATTATATTTATACTTGCTCTTGAGTCACAGATAGCTTTTTCTACTAAATGACCCCATATTTCACATGGTACAATAAATTCACCAGGATCTAGCAACTTCTGAGGAGGATTTCTTCGTGTTCCTTCGGTAACTTCACCTTCCACCTGATCTACAAACTCATTATTAATGTGTAGGTTCTTGAGATCTTCAAGACCTTTTTTCTTTTGAAACTCAGCTTGTAATTGTAAAAATCGCTGGGGGTAGGGAAGTAAAGAAATATCAATGTATTGATTTAAATCATACCTCTCAGATTTCTTACCTCGGGCTCTTTTGATTGAACATTGCTTTTCATCCCGAACAGGTGTGAGTTCAACCTCCTTCTCTTCTCTTCCTACCACACAAATCTCTTCATGATGTATAAAAATGGCATTCACCTCTCTCAGATTTGGGTCTGTAGTCTTTTGAACTGCGCTTGACGGTTGAGACGTTAGTTGCTTCGTTATCTGCCCCACTTGCGATTCCAGGATTTTCAAGGTCGCACCAATACTCGCCATGTGTGTCTCAAGGTTGTCCAGTCTAGATTCAGTTCTAGACATCCTTTTACCAGATTCAACAAGAAATGTTCCAACTAAATCTTCAAATGATGGCTTCCCTTCCCCATTTAATGTATTGAACCTCGGTGGAGGATTCAACACATTCTTACTGTTTGCATAAGAAAAATTTTCATGATTTCTCAATCCAGGGTGATAAGTATTAGGGGGAGGGTTACCTCGATATCCTCCATAGCCTCCAAAGTTCTTGTTGTTGATGTATTGGACTTCTTCAGGAAAATGTGATTCTTCAACAACAACCGGTGGTCCCTCAGTGTTTGATGTACCCACTTTATTCATAGTCGCTCTTTGTGTAGTCAATGCTGATACTTGCGCAGTGAGTGATGTGATAAGGTCCACAGCATACACTCCAGCAGTCCTCTGTACTCCTGACCTCTCAGACGACCATTGGTAGCTGTTAATAGTCATCTGCTCAAGCAAGTCGTAGGCTTGAGCAGGAGATTTGGCAAATATCGTGCCACCTGCTGCTGCATCCACTGTTGTCCGTGTCTGACCATTCAACCCGTTATAGAAAAGCTCAATCTGGACCCAGTCTTCAAAACCATGATTAGGGCACCTCCGCAACAACTTTTTGTACCTTTCCCACGCCTCATAAAGCTGCTCAAAGTTCAGTTTGCCTGAAAGTACTGATCTCAATCTTCAATCTTCAATTGCGCAGAATTAGCTGGGGGAAAATATGTAGAAAGAAATTTCGTCGCCAGCTCCTGCCATGCAGTGATACTTCCCAAAGGAATTGATTGGAGCCATCCTCTCGCCTGGTCCCTGAGAGAAAATGGAAACAAGCGCAATCTAATAATATCATCAGAAACATTATTAATTTTTACCGTAACCGTGATCTCCAGGAATGTCCTTAAATGAACATGAGGATCAGAAGTGGCAGTTCCAGCAAATTGGTTCCGTTGAACCATATTTATCAGTGCAGGCTTCAACTCGAAATTGTTTGCGTTTATGTTCCCTCGAGCAATGCCAGAATAATGATTGTTGATCGCCGGCTGAAGTGGTCTCTGATAGGTATGGCGTTTGGCGGGTTATATCTCACGTCCTCTCTGTTTTCAGCCATTGTTTAAATTTCTTCCCTTCTCGTTTTTCTTAGTCTCCTCGCAGTTCTTTCGATCTCCGGTTCAAAGATAAGCAAATCAGGGCTGTGCGATCTTAGCATGCACTGCAAAACAGAAAAGATTATAACGTAACAAAATAAATAAATAAAATAAAATCTAAATTAAAGTCAAGACTACTTAATAACGATATTAATATGCAATTAATTAGTTTACTCCCCAGAAACGGCGCCAAAAATTTGTTGCGTATTTTCAGTACCGCAAGTGTACGGTGTCAAGTTTTAGTACTGATTTGAGTACATATATCGATCCCACGAAGAGTAATTATTTAAAACTGTATATTAATTACCATAATTGACATAGCTCAACTTTAGTTAGACAAATCAAATAGTTGGTTTATAATCAATTCAAATAAAATAACAATTCCTGTAATTCTAGCACGCAGTAGAAAATTCACAGAGTAAATAAATCTAGAGATACGATTTCGTCTGGTTTCCCCTATGCTAAATTAAAATTGACTGACATATTATTAAATTGCACCATGTTTACTACCCAAGAACTCGCTATATTTTATATTCCCTCTGTCGAGTGATAAATAGAAATGTACTACCTATTACTGATTTTAATATGTCTATTCAAAATCACGTAACACATAATAAATGTAAACAAGGTTCTTTTCATGGATTCACTATAGTTATACGTCTTTTGCAAGTTAGAAACATCTGACGATGCGATTTCTCCTGTCCTAATTTCAATCCCCTCTGTCGAGTGTAATATCTTAATTATTTGATCAATCGAATTATGGCCAGTAATTCAACAGCATTAATGACAAGAAATCGCAAATAAACACGAAGACTTAATTCATGAAAGTTCAAAATGTCAATAACATAGGTTCAACCAAGACTACATCAATCTCTAGAAAATAGAATTAGTTCATACTCGAATTTAAATCAATACAAAACCTGTTTGTAATCATTAAAAATGTAAAAGTAAAAAACCGAATTAAGAACGTGTTGGCGAGAGATGAAAGTTCGTCTCTGTGTCCGGATCCAACGTCTTTTATCTCTGTTCTTCGCGTCCCGTGCTCCGTGCGCTCTCATTTTTTCTCCTTTTCTCCAATGATATGACGGCTGTGCTAAGAATATTCGGAACCCCTAAAAAAATCCACGCGAAACCTATTTAATTCCGAAAACTCGCGCCGCGCGCATATGCGCGACACAGACTCGCGCATATGCGCGGGTCTCACTGTGTTGCCTTCTTCTTGCGCGCGCATATGCGCGCCATTGCTCCCCGCATATGCGCGGAGCCTTCTGCCTGTACCGCGCATGTGCGCATCTTGAGTCGCGCATGTGCGCGATGGTCACTGCTTGTGTCGCGCATGTGCGCGAAATTAAGTCGCGCATGTGCGCCGATGCATTGCCCTCGGCTCTGCTTTTCTCACATTTCTTCTCATAAGCGCTATTTTAATTCATTTTCACGCCCATGTCGTAGTCGTACCTAAATTCCTGCGATCACACCAAAAATAACAAAAACGCATAATTCTGCCCAAGAAAACTAACAATCTATATGATTTATAAGGATAATTTAAGTGCACAAAATGCACTTATCAGCAAGGAACATTCTGATTGCTTCCAGTCTCGCAACTGGTGCATACTTTTCATCATAGTCAATTCCATCTTCCTGCCTATATCCTTTTGCTAAAGTCTTGCTTTGTTGCGTGCAACTGAACCATCTTCGTTCAGTTTATTTCTGAATACCCATTTTTTGCCTATAATTGTTTTACAAAATGGTCTTGGAACTAAGTTCCATACATTGTTATGGGTAGATTGATTTAGCTCCTCTTGCATTGCATTTATCCAGTTAGGATCAACAAGAGCCTCGTCAGTTTTCTTTGGTTCCAGTTGTGAGACAAAAGCATAATGAATTAACAAATTAAGCATTTGATTTCTTGTTCTTACCGGGTCAGATGGATTACCTATCAAGAATTCTGCAGGATGTGATTTCTTCCATCTGAGTTCAGTATCAGCAACTGCTTCTGTTGGCAACTGAATGTTTTCAATTTCAGTTGGATCTGTATCAGTTGGTAACTTAATATCATCTGTTTGCTCTACCAACTGATTATTAGGAGTAGGTTCATGTTCAACTTATTGATCTAGTATTTCGGGTTCAGGTGTTTGAAGGATATTTCTATTTATATGATTTTCTTCTTCAGTGTCATCCTCCAAACTGATCTCTGTAAAACGATCAACTAGCTCAACTAGATTAGTTGGCTTATTAGTTAGTACAGTTTCATAAAAAACAGCATGAATGGATTCTTCAACATTTAAAGCGCTTTTATTAAAAACTCTATATGCTTTGCTAACTGAAGAATATCTAAGAAATATTCCCTCTACAGATTTAACATCAAAGGCTTTTTAATTATTTTTACCTTTATCAAGAATAAAACATCTGCAGCCAAATATTTTGAAATAAGAAACCACACTTTTTCTTATATGCCAGATCTCATATGATGTTTTCACATGATTCTTATTAATCATTGATCTGATCTAATTGTAACATGCAACGTTTACTGCTTCTGTCCAAAACCTTTGATAAATACCAGAATCAGCAAGCATTGTTCTAACAGCTTCTTTAAGGGTCCGATTTCTTCTCTCAGCCACACCATTTTGCAGAGGTGTTCTAGCTGCTGAGAGCTCATGCTTGATTCCAGTATTTTCTGAGAAAGTTGAAAAATTTTGATTGATGAATTCAGTCCCTATGTCAGACCTTATTCGATCAATCCCAACTGATTTTTCATTTAAAATTCTTTTGAGGGAAGATAATTTACAACCTCTGTTTTTAAATGAAGATCTTACTTGTTTACCACACTGACATGCTTAACAAATTTTATCTTTTGAAAAATCTATTTTGGGCAAACCAATTACAAGATCATGGTTACTCAGATAGGAAATAGATTTAAAGTTTAAGTGGTTCAACCTGTTATTCCACAACCAGTTTTTAGAAGATTTAGAAGCAACGAAACAAACTGGTGCATAAGGTTGTTCAGTCCAACTGACTTTGTACGTATTTCAACAATGATTTCCAGTCAGAATGACCTCATCAGTTGAGTCTCTAACTGAACACGTGTGTCTGTCAAACTGAACTGAGAAATTATTGTCGCATAACTGACTGATGCTTATCAAGTTATACTTCAAATTCTCAACTAACAAAACATCTTTAATTGTAAAGTTACCATGGATAAGCTTACCATTACCCACAGTTTTACCTTTGGAGTTGTCTCCAAAACTGATGTTTGGTCCAGTATATTTGATCAGTTGGGATAGCAAATTTGCATCTTCTGTCACATGTCGCAAACAGCCACTGTCTAGATACCAAGTTGGTTCTTTGTTTGTTCCTGTTACCAGCAATCACACACAGTATATAATTTTGGTACCCATATTCATTTGATCCTAAACTGATTAGTCCTTTAGGAACCCAGACTTTAATCAGTCTAACTGACTTCCCAGTTGTTATGTTCCAAATGGTTTTTCTCGAATTTTTGACAATATGTGTGTGATGTGAGGATGAAACAGAATGATTTGTATCCTTTTTCAACTAACTATTATTTTGGTATCGTTTCTGAACTGGCTTACAGTTGTAATAATTGTAATAGCAACTCCTTGAGTACTGATTTTTGTAACAGAATCGTTTAGGTGACCAGTTCTTGAATCAGTTGAACTCTCTGAGCTATATCCAATTCCATATTGTTTGCCTTTGTTCTTACTTTCAGTCAATTGAACAGTTGGTTTAATAGGTTCTGAGAATTCATTTACCATGGTTGATTTTACAAAGGTCATGTACTTTCCTTTGTTTTCATTCAACCTTGGCTTTGTATCACTTGCAGAATTTTCATCATGACTGTTATGCCTAAACCAGTTTTATCAGCAACTGATTTTTGTGAATTCTGCATTTCAGTCAATGCAACTGAAGACCTGTTCAAAGCTAGTCATTTCTTAGACGTAAACTCGAGCCCACTTCATAACTTATACGATTCTTTTTAAACTTGGACCGAGGTCTCGGTTTTAACCCGAATCAACCCAAACCATAACCAAACTTTTACCACACCTTAAACACACCCTACTAGCCCCTAAACAACTTAAATCATACCACCTAAGGCCCTTGAAGACCCTCGACCAGCTGCTGGAAATTTCGGCACTTCACAATATCCAAACCCTAGTGCACCTAGCCTCCCAAAACTCAATCCTAGGCCCGAACCAACGTGACCAGCCCTCAACCAAATATCTAAGACAAGACCAAGCCGTTAACTCCCTCCTGGATCAAGAAAACCCACACTTACAGCCCCATGCACGCGGACATGCGAGCTTCTCACAAAAACCGCAAAGCCGAGCTCCAAACGCGTCTATCACCTATGATTTGCCCCTAGCCAGTAACCAGCTATGCTCGATCCATCTTAGGCCATGTCTCGGACCCACCAGAGCCTGTCCACAGCCTGGGACTCCCCTTATGCCGCTGCACACTCAAATCTTTCGATCTAGCCACATCCGAACCAACCACCAAGGTAACTAGCGCTCGGCCTTCATCCACCCTTGACTACCTAAAGACTCCAGCCCCTTGAAACCATGTCTCCCAATGTGTACAGCCTCAAACACGCAGCCATGGCAGCCCCTTACATAAAAACCAAGAAAGCCATGAGATACAAGCCAAAAACGTGCATATTTCATGTCAACCCTTACGAAAATGATACCACATGCTTGATAAATAATTTCTCATGCAAACACACACACAACAGCAATAAGTAGCGTGCATGATGAGCAAAACAAGATTTATGATGTGCCTTTGTGTTTAAACGCTCGAAAACTTTGATAACTATGCGTAGGACAAGCACCGGAGAGACAGGAAGGGATTTTTTTGCAAAAACCAAGGGAGAACTTGAGTGGCTGCTGAAGGTTATTTCGAAAATGATGCTGCTGCTGAAGGGGAGGGGCGGCTAAATGGGCCTTAATTAAAATAAAGGAGATTAAAATGGTTTTAGGTCCATTATACAATAAAATAAACCCGTCAAGCTCAATAACACTCCCAAAAAATATTTCGTTTTGGTACGTTTTTGAAAATATTGTCTGAACCCTCAAAAAGTCCTCTGAATCTTTAAAATTAGCATACAGGTTAAAAATTTGACCCGACGAGTAAAAATACTCAACCGAGGCTCATTTTCAAAAATCATACTTAATTATACCATGTATTAAATAATAAAAATAAAAATTTAATAAAATATATTTTTTTCCTAATTATCCTCGATCTACGTTCTTCGTTCGAGCGCGAAATGCAATTTAAAGCCCAAATGCATGAAGGAACATCAAACATGCACATGTGGTGTTGTCCTGGTGATGGGCTGGTGAGAGACAAGAGTCGAACAAAGGGGCTATGACAGTTGCTGGACGTGAGAGGGCAGCTGCTCGCGCATGAGACGCGTACAGAGGGCTGTTGTTGCGAGGGTTCTAGGGTGTGAGACGTCGGGTCTTTGTTGGATGGGGCCTGATCATGGTCTTACTTAGTGTCTAAGGAAGTGGTCTAGGGCTTTTCGAGCTGTGGTCCATTCGGGGTCGTAAATTGCCCGAACGCGTCAAAAAAAGGGGCGAAGTGAAACCAAGTTAAAATGTTATTCCATGTTTCAATTTTGGCTTGTGCTTGGGGACTTCCAGCCAGAAAATGGTGTCTTTGGATGTTAAGAAATGTCTGGTCTTGGGTATGGTTCGAGTTGGAAGGGTAGTTTGGTCATTTGTTTAACCAAAAACACGAAAACGGTGGTGAACGAGCCATCCAGTAAGCGAATTGAGTCGTTTTGAAACGTAGGTCCTAAGATTGAATTTCCAGCAAGTTACTGGATATTTGTGGGTGTTTTTAAAGTTTTGGGATCGAGTCGTCTCTTTGAGTCAAAGTTTACATGATGTCTCACTCTTCTCCCGACGGTGAAAGGAAAATTGAATCCAATAGTGATCTGAACAAATAAAAAAAAGAAGGAAAATTGAATCCAAAAGTGATCTATGAACAAGTAAAAAAAGAAAAACATATGCAGTAAAGATAAGAGAATAAAGCTACCCATGGTAGGAGAAACCTTCAGAAGTTTTTCTCAACTCTAGAGTCACTGATCAGCTTCAGCTTAAACAAATAATCAAATTCTGGTGGTGCCACTGAAGATGCATGTGTAGTACATTCAAAGTTAAAGAACAAATTGATGTAAATTGTATATTAAGATTAAGATAAATCATAAAAATAGTGAATTAAAATCTGAGTTGAACTGATGTTTATGAGCTTGGAGAGGAGAACTTGGTCATTATCTTAACATTGATCTCTCCGATTTCTTCGGTCCATGTGCACATGAATAATGATTTGAAAAATTTTAACCCAGAATTTATTGAAATTTGAAACTAAAGAAAAGGTGAAGGAAGAATAAGTGGGCGGTTATGAATAAAAAAAAAAAAGAAGAAGAAGAAAAGATAATGGGAGTTGAAAGGAGAAGAAATTAGAGGTAAACCACAGAAATTTTGATTTCATTTTCCACATTCCTTTTTTCACCAACAGCTAAAAAAAAGTGGGTAGGATGACCAAATTGAATGTTTTTTTAATTATTATTTTTTATTTTAAAAGATAAAAAGAAGCCGTTTTTGTAACATGAAGTTGACCACACCAAAATACCATTGTTTACTATAACTCTATCATCTTTAATTAAAAAATAAAATAAAAAAGAGAGATGTTGTTGTGTAGTTTGATGAAAATATTTTTAGATTTTTTTTGTTCTGTATTTATTAAAATGGAAACCCATTAAAGTAATTTTCGGATCCAACTCAAATTAGACTCACATCAACGGATGTTTTGACAAAAACGAAATAGAAAATGATGAAATTCAAAAAAAAATTCGCTCCATATACAGTCGTAAAAATATTTTAATTCCTACTTCTCACAAATTTGGGTACCTTTCGCTTATTAAATTAAACCAGTGGCATAATCGTACATTTGGCTCAAAAGCAAGATCCATGATCCACATCTTAGGGTCAGACACCTATGAGCAAAATGAACTATCCAAACGGCTAAGAGCACTCACAACCCAGGCCAGTCGGTGTTTTCCTCCCCACTACACTTTTTAAAATGTTACATGGTCCTATCAGGTTGAATAAACCTTTCTGAAATAAATATTCAACTGTTTGACAAAAGAAATGGACTAAGAGTAGCTTCTTTTTGACTTCGATCGGCCTATTCACTCAGTTAATAAAACTAATCTAATTTACCCATTCACTGAACCCACGACGGTAGCATTTAACACTTAAAGCGTAAGCTAGTGATGTTTTTGGCTGGATGGTTTCGTTATCATAAAGTAGCATAAACGAGATTATTTGCGAAAATAACGATAGGAAGGACTAGTTTTATCCCTCTTACAAATAATTTTTTAAACCAGCAACTGCAACGTTTCAAAAAACAGATAATTTTGTGATATTTACCCATCAGAAAACTTTGCTGAACACAAGAAAGGAACCCGAGAATTAAAAGATTTGGAATAATGAACTAGAGCTAATTGCTGATTGTAAAGCATGCATGATACAGGGACATGGAATTCAACATCCATCAGCTATGGGCGCAAGAAGAACGAAAAGTGCATGCCATAGGAAGAATCAATGAACATCAGAAATGGAGTTCAAGTAAATAGAGCAATTCCACAAACGATGTCCTCAGCAAGTTTAAAAAAATGTTTTGCATACTATTTAAGATTGGGACGAGTTGGACACCTAACCTGGCCTACATAAAGAGAGGATTCACTAGGAAAAAAGGGCTTGACTTAACAGATGCATACATTGATTTTCACTCAATCTCAACCCAATGCCTCCCATGATAAAAGCATAAACTTTTCAACAAACCAGCAACAGCAGCACCTCCTTGAAAACCGGTACATTAAGCACGCCACACCTGCACACCTGCAAAGAGGCAATTATAATATACTATTTGTTAAGTTTCGCGCTAACCAATCTATCAAGAATCAACGAAGAACTTGGCCCTAAGTATACAGCCTAACGATAAACATTCTTCCCCTGAGAATTCAGCTTTGCTGCAACTTGTTCATCAGACAATGGCAAGTAGTAGATCCGAGGGGCTGAAATAGTTTTCCAGAAAAGATCATCCAAAGTGACAATGGGTGGGTCAATTTTCTCAGGAAGTGGAGAGTTAGGTTGATCCCTAGCTGGGAGCAGGTGCAATTGTTCTCTTGGTAGAGGTACCACCCTTGACGGATGCTGACGTTCCCCAACTGGTGCTGCATTAGCCAGTGGCGGTGGTGGAGGAAGAGAAAGAGGTGGAAGTTGCAGTGTCGGAACTCGTTGGCGCGGAGACGGTTGAGGTTGCACTGGCAGTTGAGCAGTGGAGAAGTTTGAAAGCGCTCTGCTTGACGGTGTTGTGGAAGATGCAGGGGGAGCCTCCACACGAGCTTTAACTTCTTGAGGATCAACAAACTCCGCTACCAACATGCGTCCTCCATTTGGAGGCCACTGGAGATTGTAAACGGCATTCCGGGTGTCTACAGCTTCCTCAATGGATGAATACTGCATGCCATGAGTACTTTAAAGTTATTTTTCAGAACAAAATCCTTGATCAAGAATTAAAAAAATTTGAAATTTTTTGACACAATTACAAGATAAAGTTATCATGCACTCTGCCAGAGAGAAAACAAACTTAAATTTTTTGACACAATTACAAGATAAAGTTATCATGCACTCTGCCAGAGAGAAAACAAACTTACGGAGACACAGCAGTGAGTTTTAATGTGATCCATCCAGAAACTGGTAACAGTGCCCGTCTTTCCAAGAAGCCCTTGCACTGCTTTTAAAGTAAAAGGACGCAGAAATCGATCGATTCTGAGAGAGTTACTGGGGGACCTTGGTGATGGCGGAACTACCAAAATCCAACAAGAGTATGGTTAAGAGAATTACTGATACACATAATAATGAAATAAATATAATTATTAGGAACACTGCAGTTACCAAGATGTTCTTTTGGTGCTTCCTTATTTGTCGAGTCAGACGTGTTCAAGCGCCTGATGGAAGTTTGAGCTTGAGATGAACTCTTAGGGGTCTTGAGAGTCTCAGAGTTACCTCTTTCTAGCTCAGAACCCTCAAGTCCACCAACTTTTCATCTGTTCTGTCTCTTCGCTGTGTCATTGTTCCCAACTGCTTCAATATCTGTCACGTTCAAAATCATAAATCACCAAGGCTTTGCAATGGAAACAGGAAAAAAGTTCTCAACATTGTCCAAACAGTACAATGAAGCAATTAGCTTCAGTTCAGTGTTCCAAAACTCATGCTAGACGTCCGTCTAGGCGCCGCCCAACCACACCGAAAAGGTGCTAGACGGCCAGCCTAGGTGGCAAGGACGCCTAGACGCTCCTGGGCGGATCTAGGCGTGCCCTAGGAATTTAGAGTTTTTTGGATTTTTTTGGGCTTTTAATTTTTGAAAACCCAACTAAACCAAAACATGAAAATCAGACAGAAAAACTTGTAAAAGGAACATTTAAAAGAAATAAAGTTTATCTTCTTAATGAATCTTTAGCACAAAATTCTGTCCATTTTTAAAACCTAAAAAAGATATGATCCTCTCTGAAATTAAAAGAAAAGGCCATTTAAAAATAATTCTCTCTCCTTTTCTTGCAACCACTCTCATATGGTACCCATGTTTTTAACACAGATAACAAGGAAAACAATCCTCGAGGAAACAAAAATTCAATGCTATCATGATTATTCACTCCAAATCAGACCACCAATTCAAAACTTTATATAATATATAATGCCACCCAAGAAAACATGAATGTCAAGATTGCACACAAGAACTGTAATGAAAAACACTCGCCATTACCATCAAATTTCCTTTTCATAGATGTCAGCACAACAACGTTCTTGTTTACAGCATTATCAACTATAGCTTCAATTGTCTTATCACCACAAACTATATCAACAATATTATCCTCCTCAACAATAGGTAGTTCAGATTTTTCCACCAGATGTCTTGTTTGATCAGAAACAGTCTTGTACTCCATTTGTTTACTCTCCACTACATCCTCCTCCATGGAGTCATCACCAGAACTCTGGTCAAAACTCAGCTTTTCGGGACCCAATTCATCTACATCAATTTTCTTTGGAATGTCAACAGATTCAGCATTACGACCATGAATCTCTTCATTTTCTACTACTGTGTCAAGCGGGGACTCTTCTACATCCATTGGATGTGTTTCAACACCATCAGAGGTAAAAGTGCTGGGTGGAGGGGGATTCTCAGAGTCAACATCTAGCTCTAATTTGACATTTTCATTAATTATATCAAGCTTTGGTTCATTTTTCTTAATAATGGATTCAGATTCAGTAGAAACAGAATCAGTTATTACTTGAGACCCAAAATGAGGGTTTTCAACCTCAGATACCTGATATTTCAATTGCTGGACCTGGTGATCCGGTTGGGGACCCTCGGAAGTATCGATTTCAGGCTGAACCAGTGAAACAGTGGCTTCATTCTGAACTTCACTACCCTTAAGGTTTACTGGAGGTGGCATGGTCATGCTGCTTTCATCAATCAGAGGCATCGGAATAGAGGGATCTGAGAGTACAGGAGTAACATCCTCATGATGTGATTCTACTGTATCATGGTTGACTCCTCTGGTCAGATCTTCCTCCTCATGTTGCCATAGTTGTGCAACTCTGATCCACTCAAAGCTGTTACAGGAGCAACTGTCTCGCTGACCACAATAGCAGTTTCCACTGTTGTGAACTGAGAGACCTGCTCCCCTAAAACCTCAACCGTATTGATTTCCTGTTCAAGGTTCACTTCCATGTCTTTGGCTTCACTTGGTAATCCAATGTCATGATCAATCCCAATATCAAGGTTGCCATCCAGCGTCCCAAACAGGCTGCCCCCAGTATCTGCAAGATCTTTAGATCTTCCAGAAACAGTATAACCTTCCAATGCTTGTTCAGACAATTTGGTTAACCTCATTTAGATTGTTATCAGTACTCTTCTTGCCACTTTCCCATTCATTGCGCACTGCTTCATCCAAACGCTTAATTAAATCTTCTTTCAACCCCTTAATAGTCAATTTACGCCTCTTAAGTTCTTCCTTTAGCTCAATGACCTTCCATTGGTCCAGTGGTCTATTTCCAAGAAGAACATATGGTGATGACATTTTGAATCAACCAACTGTGTTTCAAAAAAACTCTGCAAAAGAACCATTGATAATAGGCAAGTCAATAGGGGGATGATAGCAGATATATAATTAAGATTATGTTTTAATTTAGGATAATGCTAAAAGTACATCCAATATATCGTACATCAATAATATCATGAGATTTTGCTATAATATAGTGAGATTTTGTATTCAATATATTATTAGATTTTGATAAATTAAATTTTTGTATTGATTTTTTTAGTAATGTACAAATATTGATGTAACATATAACATCACTCTTTGATTTATGACGATTGATAACAATCTTGTAATACAACACGAAATCATGTGGGCAGATCGTCATTTATGGAGGGCTTTTGGAGACAAGAGATCAATAGTCAAAATAAAAAATCAATAATTTTCATCACTCTAATTCCTTTTCCACTCTACCATATCTGACTGGGAAAGGTAAAGAAATCATATTGATATGTAACTTGTGAAACTAACTACAAACAAGTAAATGTTAACTAAACAGTATGTTTAGCATATAATGCACATTTTGTATGCTTCCATCTACATTATCAGACCATCAATACACACACAGGAGAAAAGATTTGTCTTTCCCAACTAAAAACTCGTCAAATATTCTCCAAGATGACGTGTAATAAATGCATCGATCCCATACCCAATTGCATATCAATAGTTATGCGTCTATCTCACATAAGGTAAAAACAAAATGAAAATGAAAACATGAATGTGTTGAAATTATAAAGAGACATCCATCTATAAAGAATCGACACTCACATCAGACTATAGGACCTGAAGCGCTGCCGAGACCACAGTTTACGATGAATCTAGCTGCGGAGAAAAATAACACTGCTGAATCACAACACAAAAAAACGATTAACAGAAAGGAAAGGGGAAATTCAAGCACAAAAATACAGAGAGAAAACGACAAGAAACGGCACGCCTAACAGAATTAGGACACAAAATAGTGTTCGGGTGTGGAATTGTGATGGTCGTCCAGACACTGAAGACAGACAAAATATCAAAATCAGATATGACCCTTTTCCTAAGGCCCATGGGCATGTGTATATACACAAACTTGAGGTCTCCCTCTCGCTTGGAAGACGGGCTAATACAAGCCCATGGACCTATAGTAATAAAATATCAATATTTATATCGGACATGGACCCTTTTCATTTACTAATTATTCTGTACATGCGATACATATGTCTACAGGTTTTTTTATCATTATCGATGGACTAATGTGAAATTTGACAAATTATGGAGGGACTAAATTGATAGTTGAATTGTTGAAACAAAAAAAATAAATAAATAAAAGTGTGTGTTGAATTCTTTTTAAAAAATAAATAAAAGTGTAATATTAGTATTACATAAGGGTAAAGTTGGAAGAAAAAGTTGGTGTCCTTCTTAGGTGGTTACTATCATATCATCAACTTTAATAAAATAGAGTAGATACACACACAATAATAATAACATCAATCTTATAAAGTTGGAAGAAAAAGTTGGTGTCAATGATTCTTGACACCATCCACAATGTGAAGGAATAGATGACGAGACATCTGAAATCGTCGTCGAAAAATACCTTCATGAAATCTGGGATTTTCAGCAAAATAGTCGTTGAACAAATTCTGATCGGCTATTTCTCTATCGCGGTGAATTACAATGTGACCTGGAATGGATCTTCTTCTCGGACCTTCGTTAACTTGTTGATTGATGTAGGTGTGTAGTATCGTATTGCGTGCATGAATATGGCTAATGATTGCTCCTTGAATCTCATCAATGGCTTTATCGATGATCAAATAATTAGTTATTTCATCTTCATTATCGGATAATGACGATGAGCCTGATGAAGAATTCATTTTTTTTAATATAAATTGTTTGAAAAATGTATACTACGAATTAGAGTTTATATAGAATTTCTTACGATAATATGGATGAGATTTCCTATCTCGAAATCTTTCCATCCATAGAATTAGATTTCATTAGATAAGGAATCTCATCCAATGGCATATATCTCTTACCATGTGACTCAACGGTCACGAGGAAGGCAGAACTGCAATTTGAGTTTGTCCACTAGTTATTAATGAATAAAGAAAGGTATATAGTAATAGAATTTGGTGTTTGATAAAAGAATTCTACCAAATAAATAACTTTTAAAATGTCATGCATTAGATTTTGGTAATCTCAACCGACGGATGGCACACAGATGAGATTTCAATGGCTGATATCCATCGAAATCTAATCAAACGACTATCATTTCTTTTGCATATTTTCTAGAAATAATCCGAAATACTATAAATAGTAACATTTATATTCAAAACATATCAATACACCTATAAGCATATTAGCGAAAGATAGATGGAAGAAAGTTCAAGAAAGAACTACACCGTTGATGAAGATAAGTTTTTGTGTCATATTTATCTTGATGTTTCACAGGATCCCATTATAGGTATAAGTCAATCGAGGACTCAATTCTGGTCTCGGGTTGCTGAGAAATACAACAAAGAAAGAAGAAGTGATTTACATCCACGACCTCAAAGATCAGTTGAGAAGCGCATGGGAAACATCCTCACTTCTGTTGCCCGTATGAGAGGATGCATTCGACAAATTGAAAACCTCAAGCCTAGTGGTGCATATGAACAAGATATCGTAAGTTATTTTTTTAAAAAAAGTTATGAGTCATTCACATTCAAATTTCTTAACTAATTTTTAATTGTTTTTATGTAGATGAACCGCACAAAAGTACTGTATGTACAAGACAGTAAAGATAACAAACCATTTTCATTTGATCATGTGTGGGATATTGTGAAGGATTGTGAAAAACTTTCAGGAGATAAAATTTCGATAACCAAAAAATCTAAACTACGTGCTACTAATCTGGATACTTCACAGTCTGATACTCCAGCTGAAGAATCGCCACAATCAGGTTCACCTAGCTTGTGGGGACCCGGACGCTAATCATCTTCTTAATCATCTTTGGGGTTTAATTATCAGTTAAGATAAACAGGGTCTAAAAATTTTTCTTTTTAAAATGCGGAAGGTAATGGAATCAATCTATTATACAAACTAGTATAATAATACAAATCTTGTATAACATGCCTCTAATTTAAAAATTAGGTTTAACTACTACATTCAAGTAATAAAACCTATCTACATCCAAGTCCGTGATCACCACTCTAATCTCGATCTCTCCTCATCTTCTGGACCCTGATCCTGCCCCACCTGTTGTCATGCACACATACAAAACCAGACAACAGCCGGATACTCCGGTGAGAATAAATCCCAGTATAAAACATGGTAAGCATGCATATAAACAATCTAAATCATAAAACATGATATCATGAACATAATCAAAAGTAATAGATTTCATATTCTATGAAATCAATTCAAAATAAGCATGCAATTCAATTCAGATAAACATGCAATTTAAATCAAATCATATAAACATGCTATCATAACTGAAAGCAATAAACATGGGTTTCATAGTCTATGAAACCACATCTATAAACGCATGCAGTTCTAGTCAAATCATGTCTAAACTCGACTCAACTATAACTCTAGGGATCCCGGTGTGAATAAGACGATCTATCACCTACCCTACCAATCGGGGTGACGGTACGTCTTATTCCTAGACTTCGATCTGATCTATATCCACATCTACGATAGGAGACTGATCTTCTCCTACGCTGTGATACCACCGAACGTCTAGAAGTTTGACTGATCTGTCAAGACTCTCTATCTTAAATGCAATGAATAAAAAATCTGTAAACAAAGCGGTAGCATATCAACATATAAACAAAGCATATTCATATCAGAATATAATAATAATCTAGTATGTGATTTTATTGGGAAACTCAAATAGGATCTTACTCGAGTTATGTCTTCCCGTATATCACATGAATTATACTTTTTTCGTCCCGGTCTGATGAAGACGAAGTCTCGAAGTCAAATCTGTCCATATCAATCTGATAATGACAAATCACATAAATACAATATCAGTATATATCTCAGTTCAGAATCTGCTCTGATCAATACTCAAATCGGTATACAATCTGATCAACATCAACAGTATAACTATGAATCTCAATCAATATCATGACTGATCAATTTAAATCAATATTGATGTTTCGACGGCATAACAATACTGTAATGCCCAGAAATTATAAGAAATGATAAGACAAGATTATAAGGTGTTGTAAGAATCGAAAATTAGAATTTTGAAGATTGGCAAGACCGCACCAGCGCCCAGAACAGGAGTGCACCCGCGGTCATCAAAAATGGAATTTTGAAAGGTGAGGCCGAAGCATCACCGCACCCGCGGTGCTAGCCAGAGTGCACCCGCGGTGCCGACACCGTACCTGCGGTCTAGAACCAAGCGCACCCGCGGTCATGCTTCGGGAAATTTTGGATGAGGATCAGTAGGCATATCGCACCCGCGGTCATGTAATGAGCGCACCCGCGGTGCAACGTGCAGAACAAAGAATTGACCACTTGTTTGACATGCAAGTGATATATATATATATATATATATATATATATATATATATATATATATATATATATATATATATATATATATATATATATAAGGGTGATTCTTCACGATTTCATCAGATGAAATCGTGAAGTTCCTCTTCCCTTTTCTTTAAAAGGTTTCCATTTCAAAAACTTGCGATTGTGAGAAATTCTTCTATCAGAATTCAAATCCGACTTTGGTATCGAGTTCCTAGCGATGTAGGCTACAACTGGACACTGAGTATTGACAGGCTTGGAGTTCAAGACTGCGACCGAGTCAGAGTATCAGAAAGAAAGGTATAAATTAATGTTGAGTTGGGATTGCACAACTCGAGTGAGGTTGACTCGAGTCTCCCTAAATCACATACTTTCATTTATTGCATTGATATTTGCAATTGATGAGACTTATGATTGTAGTCTATTGATTTATAGCCACTGCATGTAATGACTGCGGATTCGCTAGTCATCGATTGATTTGCTTAGATACTGAATGCATGTATTGATTACTGAGTCGTTGAGTCATAGGCTGATTCGCCTAGTCACCGGCTGATTCGTCTGGTTATTGACTGATTCGTCTAAATTTAAGCTGATTCGCTTAATTACAGGCTGATTCGTCTGGTTATTGGCTGATTCGCCTAACTCTTGACTGATTCGTCAATTCTGCGGCTGATTCGCCCAGACACTGATATATGAATTATATCGATGCCGTTTAGGGATTGATTCATTCCTATCGACTGAGATTCGATATAATTACCTATATCCAGACATCGGGATCCCTAGGTTAGAGTTGAGTTGAGTCTGAGACGACGCGTCAGTGGAGGCGAGTCTGAGACAACACGTCGGTTGAGTTGAGTTTGATATGACATGTTGATTTACATTGTTTATACCATTCATGATTATTGAATGTTTGATATGGATTTATGTTTCTGATTTGAGACATGTTTATATGCTTTCGTATATACTTTTATATGATTGCATGTGTACATTGTTTATACTGGGATATTTATATCTCACCGGAGTTATCCGGCTGTTGTCTTGTTTTGTATGTGTGCATGACGACAGGTGGGGCTGGATCAGGGTCAAGAAGAGGATGAGAGAAGATTAGATAGCGTGGAGATCCGGGCTTCGAAGCAACATAGGATTCAGCACTGATATGTAGTTGAACCTAGTTGAATTCTTGTAGATAACGCAATATTTGTATGTTCATGTTTAGTATGTAATTTGAGTAAATTACATTACGTTTCCGCTTTGTATTTTTAAAAAAATTTAGACCCTGTTTTATAATTGATTAATTAGTCCCCAATGATGATTAAGAACATGATTAGCGTCCGGGTCCCCACAACAGGTGTATCAGAGCCGTAGGTACTAGAACTGTAGATTGAGATAGAAGAGGCTAGTGAGCGGGGTAGATTGAGGTTTTCTTTCCTGTTTTTGAATGCTAGCATGTCTTACTGCGTTATATAATACATGTTACTTGACTTATCTGATTTGATTTTGTTTATCTGATTTGATTTTGTAATATGTATTATTGGGAACGAATCTGAACTGATTCTCGATCAGCAGTAAGATGATCGGAGGAGAGACTGAATTGAAACAAATGTGTCGGATTGGATTACTAATCCTTTTGAGTTTCAGATATGCCTCCTAGACGAATTCCAGAACAGGGTAGTACATCGAATCCTCCAATGGATGTAACACCGACTCCAATGGAAACCTTGCTGAAGAGGTTTCAGTCATTCAAACCACCCTCTCTGACGGGTACTGAGACATCAGTCGAGTGTGAGAGTTGGTTAGGTAGCATTGAGTTGCAGTTTGATTCACTGGAGTACAGTGACGAGCGCCGGATTAAATTGATTGGGCACCAGTTGCTGGATGTTGCACAAAGCTGGTGGATTACAATGAAGAGGGCCTTGGAGCAACGAGGTACGATTATTACTTGGGATGTGTTTAAAACTGAGTTTTATCAGAGATTCTTCCCAATATCATACAGAAAGGACAAGGGGGCGGAGTTTGCCAACTTGAGACAGGGTCAGCTGAACATTGAAGAATATGTGACCAAGTTCTCTACATTGTTGAAGTTTGCTCCACATGTGTCTGAAAATGACGAAGCTATTGCTGATCAGTTCATCAATGGCTTGAATCCCGATATTTTTACATTGGTGAACACAGGGCGACCGAATAACTTTGCTGATGCCATGAATAGAGCAAAGGGCGCTGAAGCGGGCCTGATAAGGCAGAGAGGAGTTGAACTTGTTCCTCCAATGTCGAGACCACCGCAACCACCTTCTCGATTCGAGAGTGGCAGTAGCAGTGGTGGAAGGAAAGATTTTCTGAAGGCTAGAGGAAAGCAGTTTAAGAAGTCTGGCGGCAGTTCTTCTAGCTCTAGTGGTTCTCAGCAGAGTTATAACGGCGTTTACTGCGGAAATTGTGGAGGGAGACATTCCACTGAGCAATGCCAAGGAGTACTTGGTAGTTGCCACTTCTGCAAGCAACATGGACATTTTGCCAGAGTATGTCCACAGAGGGGTTCCCAAAGATCCCAGGGAGCTGAACCATCTGGACCAGCGGCATCATGTCAGCCAGCACCATCTCAGTCACGGCAGAGGCCAGGAGGAAGCCAGACAGTTGGCCAGCCTCCTAGACAGCAGGCCAGAGTATTTGCTTTGACCGAGGAATAGGCTCCGGAAGCACCAGATGATGATGTTGCAGGTAACTGATTTGTTTGATTTTCCTGCATGTGTATTGAGGGATACCGGTGCTTCACATATTTTATTTTTGACAGAATTGCATTGATGCATGCATTATCTGTTGAGTCCCTATTTACTGTAGTATTTGTTTCTTTTTCTTTGAGCAAAGATCTTGTATCAGTGATTTCTGTTAGATCTTGTATACTACAGTAGAATGAGAATGAGATCGAGTTAGATCGTGGGGTAGATGGTATTGTACTGGTGTTCTATGATTTTGGAACTGCATTACTGATATGGATATGCTAATCCAGTACAGAGCTACCATAGATTAGTTCCAAAAAAAAAAAAGGTGAGAATCAGACCTGAGATGACCAAAGGAGGAATATTGTACGATAAGAATTTTAGACTGAGAATTCCTTTGATATTCGTACTATACCTCGATTATTACAGAAAGGAGCAGAGTAACTCCTTATGTATTCAGTTGATTTACTGAAGTTGAGTCTATCATTGGCTGATTTACCAATGATAAGAAAGTTCTTGACGTTTTCCTCAGATAAGACTCTAGATCTAATTTTAGAGAGATTGATTTTAGCTTTGAGTTGATATCAGAAACTGTTGATATGATGAATCCTGATTGAGACGGATTTCATTCAGGATGTGTTATATCTGAAGATGATATATTCGTTGATTTTAACAGAGTTAAACCGTGATTAGTCAGCTGAGGTTGACATCAGTGTCAGACAGTTGCGGTTTATGAGTTTAGCATGTTTTGAATCTGATTGAATATTGATGTCATTCTGAATACGTGTTTGAGACAGATTGTAGACAATGGAGATTATATTGTACCGTCCGAACCAGAGCTGATTCTGAAACATTAAGCAGATCACAAAAAGTTGATTAGAATGTTTAGAACTCAATATCGATAGTCAGTACAGAGTATCGATCAGAATATCAGGTAAGTAATACTGTATTGTATGTTAATAACTGATTTGTTTATGCCCGATATTTCGAATGTAAAATGACATAGATTGTTAGAAAGGTGCAATACTTGATTCAGTAGGCATCCTGATAGCAGAAAATGTTTTGATAGAAACAGATGAGATTAGATATGGCAGAATTTGGACTAAAATGTCTGAACTACAGACAGATAAAGATAGAAAGAAAATAAACCAAGAGATTGGTTATATAACTTGTCGGTTCCTGAATGGAAATGAGATTACATTTCCAGGGATATCATGATGAAGTTACTACATTTCTTTCGAAATTGAGTATTGATTGAGTTAGGAATGACAGACTGACCCAGTCTGCGAGTGCTAACTCGTACATGAAGATGTACAAATATGATATATAACTGAGATTTTGTCAAGAAAAGTAATTAGATTACACGGAGTGTTGAGAATTGATTATATTAAACCGTGATTTTGGTTGATTTTGCACATTTGACCGAATGTACAGTAAGAGTTGGATACTAGATTATATCTGAATACGGAATAGTATTCACTATCTGACGGACAGTCAGAGTGGAGTATCCAGATTTCAGAACATATGCTTAGAGTTGTAGTGTTTGATTTAACACTAATTGGCAGGATTTATTGTCATGTTGTGAGTTTTCATACCACAACAGATATTAAATGAGTATGGGAATGACACTAGTAGACACGTTGTACGTTAAGAAGTACAAATTCTCTCTTTATTGAGATGATATCTCTGAGGTTCCTGAGATTCGACCTGACAGGATCAGAGATATGACTGAAAAGATGAAGCTAAGTCAGAAGAAAATGAAAATAGCTCATGATAATCAGACTGAATATGCCAACGTCGGACGATGACTGTTGGTAACTGAGATTAAAGATCGAATATATCTCGGATTGAGATAAACTGACTTAATAACAGTTGATGGTGTTGAGCTGTTACGAACTGTTAGAAGAGTATATACAGATGTTGTATAGCCAGTGTTGCGAGATTGACTTTATCAGAGCTATTTGTAGAGATAGAATTTGATATGAGATTGAAATTTCAGAACATATTCATTGCGATAAGTTTCTGATTTAAACTCTGTATATATGTCTTCTGATATATCTGAAGTGATTACTTGCGAGTTCGAGGACGAACTCAGATCTAAGAGGGGGAGAAATGTAATGCCCAGAAATTATAAGAAATGATAAAACAAGATTATAAGGTGTTGTAAGAATCGAAAATTAGAATTTTGAAGATTGGCAAGACCGCACCCGCGCCCAGAACAGGAGTGCACCCGCGGTCATCAAAAATGGAATTTTGAAAGGTGAGGCCGAAGCATCACGGCACCCGCGGTGCTAGCCAGAGTGCACCCGCGGTGCCGACACCGCACCTGCGGTCTAGAACCAAGCGCACCCGCGGTCATGCTTCGGGAAATTTTGGATGAGGATCAGTAGGCATAGCGCACCCGCGGTCATGTAATGAGCGCACCCGCGGTGCAACGTGCAGAACAAAGAATTGACCACTTGTTTGACATGCAAGTGATATATATATATAAGGGTGATTCTTCACGATTTCATCAGATGAAATCGTGAAGTTCCTCTTCCCTTTTCTTTAAAAGGTTTCCATTTCAAAAACTTGCGATTGTGAGAAATTCTTCTATCAGAATTCAAATCCGACTTCGGTATCGAGTTTCTAGCGATGTAGGCTACAACTGGACACTGAGTATTGACAGGCTTGGAGTTCAAGACTGCGACCGAGTCAGAGTATCAGAAAGAAAGGTATAAATTAATGTTGAGTTGGGATTGCACAACTCGAGTGAGGTTGACTCGAGTCTCCCTAAATCACATACTTTCATTTATTGCATTGATATTTGCAATTGATGAGACTTATGATTGTAGTCTATTGATTTATAGCCACTGCATGTAATGACTGCGGATTCGCTAGTCATCGATTGATTTGCTTAGATACTGAATGCATGTATTGATTACTGAGTCGTTGAGTCATAGGCTGATTCGCCTAGTCACCGGCTGATTCGTCTGGTTATTGACTGATTCGTCTAAATTTAAGCTGATTCGCTTAATTACAGGCTGATTCGTCTGGTTATTGGCTGATTCGCCTAACTCTTGACTGATTCGTCAATTCTGCGGCTGATTCGCCCAGACACTGATATATGAATTATATCGATGCCGTTTAGGGATTGATTCATTCCTATCGACTGAGATTCGATATAATTACCTATATCCAGACATCGGGATCCCTAGGTTAGAGTTGAGTCTGAGACGACGCGTCAGTGGAGGCGAGTCTGAGACGACGCGTCGGTTGAGTTGAGTCTGATATGACATGTTGATTTACATTGTTTATACCATTCATGATTATTGAATGTTTGATATGGATTTATGTTTCTGATTTGAGACATGTTTATATGCTTTCGTATATGCTTTTATATGATTGCATGTGTACATTGTTTATACTGGGATATTTATATCTCACCGGAGTTATCCGGCTGTTGTCTTGTTTTGTATGTGTGCATGACGACAGGTGGGGCTGGATCAGGGTCAAGAAGAGGATGAGAGAAGATTAGATAGCGTGGAGATCCGGGCTTCGAAGCAACATAGGATTCAGCACTGATATGTAGTTGAACCTAGTTGAATTCTTCTAGATAACGCAAGATTTGTATGTTCATGTTTAGTATGTAATTTGAGTAAATTACATTACGTTTCCGCTTTGTATTTTAAAAAAAAAAATTAGACCCTGTTTTATAATTTATTAATTAGTCCCCAATGATGATTAAGAACATGATTAGCGTCCGGGTCCCCACAAATACAATCTGAATAACCCCGTCAATCTGAACATCACAGATATAATACCAGAACTCATAATCTCAATATCGGTATATTCAAAATCAGTAATACCCAATTCTGATATCAAAATCTCAGTCAATATCTTTCGAAAATCATAACAATTACAGAAACAATCTGTTCTTTAATCTGACTTCAATTATATAATATCTACGGCAGTAGAAATATCATATCTGAATCATATTCAATTCTGGCAACATCATATTTTCAAAACATCTCAAAACGTAACAAAACTTACGTCCTTGTGTAGCTCGTGTCGAGAGGAACTCAGAACTGTACTCGGATTCAAAAACAGACGGACAGATTTCTCGAAATCACGAATCTATGCTTAACAATCTGAAAATTCCTTTGGCCCTCGTTTTCCTTTTTCTTTTCCAGGAATTCGCATGCTGATATATATATATATATATATATATATATATATATATACATGCATTGCATAATACAAGGGCAAGTGGCGTTGTGCATGTTCTGCACGTTTCGCGCATATGCGCGAACAATGTCGCGCATATGCGCCAGCTATAAAACTAGCATTTGTCTTCTCGCGCATATGCGCCAATTATTCCGTGCATATTCGCCAATAATTCTGCCAACCCCGCGCATGTGCGCCATTTATGTCGCGCATATGCGCCGATCATTCTGGACGGGTCGCGCATATGATCGCGCATATGTGCGCCTTATCTCGCGCATGTGCGCCGATACATGTCGCGCATGTGAGCCAATCCTACTCTTCACACAAAATGTGAATTCTTTTCCGGCTCTCCCGAACTGATCCTTTCCGCTTATAATCATATCAATTATCATCCATGATTATAATAATCATTTTCAAATCTTTTCAGATTAACCGGATTAATTTCTCGGGCCTTACATAGCTTCTCTGCATTTGCAATACATTTAAATGACGACAATATTGATGACAGTTTTCAAAGACCAATTGGAGTGAAAAAAGCCAAATTGAAGAAGAAAAGAGATGAAGATATTTCTCAAATTCAGCGTACAATGGAAGAACAACATCGCGAACTTTTGGATGTTTTGAAACAAGGAACCGTTGAAAGACAACAAAATTATGACCTCAAATGATGAGACTTCAACAAGAGGAAAGAAAAATGGAGGATAAAATTTTATACAAAGATTTGAGCAAAATCATTGATCCAAATTTGCGTGAATACACTAGAACTCAACAAGAATAGATTTTGCAAAAGAGACTTCAAGTTGAAAATCGATACAACTTTGGATCTTATTTTGGCGATATTGGAGGATCAGTATCTGGTTTACCAGATTACTAAATATCATTTAATAAATTTTATTGTTTGTATCGTAATTTTGTTATTTGTTTGTTGTTGTTTTTAAAATTATTTCGTATTATGTTGTAAAATGTATCATTTTAATTTACTAGTAATATAATTTGGTTGTTTATTAAATTAATTTAGTATCTATTTAATTTTTAAAAAAAGTTTTAAAAAAATTTAAATTAATATTTAAGTTTCAAGAGGAAATTATTTTAAAAATTTAAAAAATAAAAAATTTAATTATATAATAAAATATTAAATATTTATAATTATTTAAAAACAAATAAAAAAATAAAAAAAATAAAAGAGATGTGGCGCAGCACTTTGTACTGTGCCACATCTAGAGTTGGTTTTAGGACAACTCCAGTCCAGCACCATTTTTGGTGCTGGATTGGAGTGAAAAACCTTGCTCCACAATGGAGCAACTCCATTGTGGAGCAAGGGTTGGAGTTGCTCTCATATCATCAACTTTAATAAAATAGAGTAGATACACACACAATAATAATAACATCAATTATATTCTAAAACAATAATATATAAAAAGATATTTTAGTTACAATAATAAATAAAACATTAAAAAAAACACTAAAGTTATATTATCATATTAAATAATATTCACAATAATGAAGATGAAATACACTAATATTATGATATTTTATGGAGAATTCACCAATTTTTCTTAATCTTTTTTTAATAGTGATCATTGTTGGAGTACCGTTTTGTCACATTCAAGACGCAATGTAAGTTTAAAAATTTTAGTTTAGATATTTGAAACGTTTCTTGGGCGTCTAATGATTTATAACATTTATATGATGTTTAGATCTGTTTATATTTGCGTATTTAACGGCGGCTCCGACTATTCTGGTTTTTAAGCGGATATATCATTTCTTGTAATTCTTTATGAACAGATATCCTCTTTGATCGTTTAATCAGGCTCACGATCAAATACTGGATTTCTTTGTTTAAATCACAATAGAGATCATAAACATTAATTTTGAGTTGAGACTAGATCTCGTCGGAGTTTCAGAGATCCTGCGACGATATGGCAATGAAATTTTTCTTATGAAAATATTAATAAGCTTTGATTTGTGATTTCATCAAGAATCCCGCTCATATTAAGTTTCATAATCTTAATACCATTAAGATTCATATTTGCATTAATTAATTAAAATTCTCATATTCTATATCATGCAAATCCAACTCTTGGTAATGATTAAACATATGTACATATATAGACATATATGTAAAATTAAATAACCATTACTTAATTTTTTAATTAATCAATTATAGAATCCTCTAGAATATTCCATTTAATTGTTAATCAATTAATTAATTAATTATAGAATCCTCTAGAATATTCCATGAGAATCTTGTGCATATAATAGCACAACTACTAACTTTATTATTTAATTAGTATGTTCTAAATTTACTAAATAAAAAATCATGAACTTATTATAACCCTGATCGATGATTAGACAACATTGATGTAGCGAGGGTACAAATCTTGTTCGTATTTGAACATTTCAAAGATCAAAATTTCCACTGATCTATTTTTTGCAGCTGTTAGTTTTGTCAACTCCTTCATCAAAACATGAAGTTCCACTCTACTCACAAAAAATTAGCAGTTAAGCTAACTTCCACATCTCCCATCATATGTAATCAACGTATAAACTCTTTTATAATCAATCTCTTTGATCTTCATCAAACTTCAGTTGCCAATTTCAACTTCTTCAACTTTACTATCTCAACGGGAACACAGAATCCGATACTTTTGCAACTCTCAATGATTCAGAGATACAACCAGCTGTGAGTTCACAACTTCGTATAATTCAAAATAACATTTATTTTTATTCGGACTTATCCTAATTAGCCTCATTCTTTTCATCAAAAACTATGATCAAGAATGTCAGATCTCAAGTCTGATTGCACCCATCAGATCATGATAAAACGTCAAGTAGCATCGCCACATGATCCCCTAGGTATCACTGAGAGTGTCTGCATGAACTTAAGTTATGGTTAGCATACAATATTTTATAATTCATGAAATTTAAATTTACATAACCTGAGTGCATGCAATCTACGATTTTTATTTAAATTATTTGTTTGTTGATTTTTATGCATTCCAACATGGGTAGGGTTATGTCATGATTATCTGCAAAGTTTCATGCATTAGGTTTTTTAAGTTTCATTTCGCGTTTGAGCGAGAAACTTAGACTGTGGAAAAAATTAAGAAAAATATTTTTATTGAATAATTTATTTTAATTAATTAATATGAAGTGTTTTTCGTAAAGTAGGCCTTTGTGGGTATTTCTACTCGTTGGGTCGTATTTTTAACCGGTACGCAAATTTTATCTTTTTTAGGGTTCGAGAAATATTTTCAAAAATGAACCTAAACGATATATTTTTCGAGGGTGTTTTTGGGCTTGTTGGGTTGGTTTATTACTTAATGGGCTCAAGACCCTTTTAAACCTTTTAAAATATAATTAAGGGCCTATTAATGGTTTGTAGTCTACTTAAATACACCCTAAGCCTGATTTGTTTAAAGTGGCCGCCCCTCAACCTCCTTCAGCAGCCCTCCCACGTGAAAAACCAACAACAACTTGCTTCAAGTCGGCCCCCTCTATTTTTATTTCAAACAAGCTTTCTCTCCGTCCTCCGGTGCTTCTCCGATGCGCGTTTCTTCGAGTTTTTGAGCATCTACACATCAAGTCAAGCCATTTATATTTAGCATCATTCACTCTATATACTTGCTGTTATGTGTGGCGTCTACGAAGGCTAAATAATCCTTGCATGATTGTTAAGTTTTTGCTTTGAAGGTTCATGAAAATGATTTCTTCTTGTGCATAACTCATGCTTTCATGAATTTCGTAGCCTCGGCTGTGCATGAGGGTAAAGGGCTATCATAAGGCTGGAGTCGAGGGTAGGCGTGTCAAGATAAGAGCCTAGGTGTGTTGTGTTGAGGGGTTGGCTCGTTTTGATTTTAGATCGGGTAAGGGATGGAGCCGGCAGTGCAAGGGCTGAACAAAGCCATTGACCAGACCCTGGTGGGTCCGAGACATAGCCAGGGATGCTCGACCACCGCTGGAACCAACCATGGAGCCGGCCGATCGCGTGAAGGGAGATTTGGCTCGGGTGGTGCGGCTTCGGGAAATACCAAGTGTGTGGATCGTGCAGCATGCATGGAGCGAGGAATTTAGCTTAGGACGGTCCAGCAGGGTCCTAAGGTGGGATAGGAAGGGCTGTTCCAAGGCTGGTTTGAGTCGGTAGGGCCTAGGTTTGATAAATTGCGAGGTTGGTCCATTGGGGTTAGGGTGCAAAAAAATTCCAGAAGCTTTTGGCCTTGTTTTTGTGGGTCATAGTGTACTGGAACGTGTGGTTTTATGGTTGGTAGGGTGTGTTTATGGTGTGGTAATAGTTTGGGAAAATGGGTTAAGTTTCGGGTCGATTCGGGTTAAAACCGGGACCTCGGTCCAAGTTTTAAAACGAATCGATCAAGTTTTGTAATGGACTCGAGTTCACGTCTAAGAAATACTTTTAAATATGTTTTAAGGTGTTTTAAGATTATGGCAAGCTTCGGGTCGAAATTTTTAGGTCCAGGGGTAAAATGGTCATTTTGGGTTTTCAAGGGGCAAAATGGTCATTTTGCACTTGGATCAAGTTTTTAGCCCCGGCACCGCCCCGAGCACATATTTATCATGTTTTTCGTGTTATGTATCATGTATATGATTTTTAAGAAATTTTGAAAATACGTTGCATACTTGATTTTAAGAAAAATTTACGTATATGTATGGTTTTATTAAGTGATGAATATGAAGGATGATATTTGGTAGTGACTAACACGATGACATGTAAGGCCAGGGCTCAGTGGGCAGGTAATGCTGTGCTGATGTCCTCGCTGCCAGGTACTATGGTTACATGTAGATGGATCCATCGACTGACATGATGATACGAAAGTCACAACTAATGAATGAAATTCAATTAAAAGAAATTAACACGTATATGATGTTATGTGAGATATGTTTTGACATGTATGCTTTATTATTTTTACGTTTAACATTTAAAGATCATGAACCGTATTTTTATTACTGTATTTTTCACTGTTGCATGTTATGTATATGTACTCGTTATTAACGATTCAGGATTGTTGAGTCTTTAGACTCACTAGTTGTGAATGATGCAGGTGAGCATATCGATTAGGAGGCTGGAGGTGCCGAATTCTGAGCAGACAGGGCTGGATGTGCGCACAGGACCCGAGGACCATATTTTTAGATAACAACAGTTCAATATGTCCAGTATGTCTAGTTTGTCTAGTTCGAGCATTTCAGATACCTGCAGTAGTACTCATCACTTAGTGACACAAAGGACACTTTCTCAACTGGAAGTTGTGAAGAAAGACATCGAAGAATACGTCTGGATGAAGGTCATGTCTTCTTGGGTTAAAGTTCAAGATCTCCAGTCTATTCGACGACACGGTTCAGTCCCCACTACCAAACAGAGATCTGTAGAAAGAAAGTACTTTAGGCGTTTTAACTTCTGTCACGTTTCACAGCTTGTCACTGATGTAGTTCTGTTGCATGTGCTGCTGTGGAAAGAGTGGCATCAGCTTGAGAAGATCCTTACTTCAGAGTCCTTCATAGAACTGCATTTCCATGAACTTATTAATTGGTTAAATGTTTGGCGAGATGCTGTAGGAAGATAACTTAATGATGTTGTAAGGGTTTCGATTTTACTCTTAATAAAATCTTGATTTGTATCAATGTTGTTGACTCTTTACTTTCTTTAAATCTTAACTTTCATCAGTTGATAAATAGTTAACGAACTGAATATAATAACTGATAAATGACTAACTGACATCAGTTGACAAACAGTTAACTAACTGAATATCATAACTGATAAATGTCTAACTGGCATCAAATGAAAAGCATCAAAATAATAAATGACAAACTGAATGAACAGCAATTGACAAAGTAGCAATAAAACTGATATAATTAAGATAAATCAATTAAACCAAGTATTTTGAGAAAGTGAGAGAACTTAGTCTTTGGAAATGGTTTGGTGAAGATGTCAGCAGCTTGTTGTTCAGTTGACACATATTCCAGTCTGATAGCTTTCTTTAGAGCATGATCTCTGATGAAATGATGTCCGTGCTTATTCCTTGAGTGAAGAATTGGATTGTATGTTATTGCAATCGTGCATGTATTATCACAAAATATGAGAGATTCTTTAGCATCAACTCCATAATCTTCAGTTGTTGCTGAATCCAGAGCATTTGGGCACAACAGCTTCCAGCAGTAATGTATTCTGCTTCAGTTTGGAAGTAGCTATGGATGTTTGCTTGTTGTTGAACCATGAGATCAGTCTATCTCCTAGAAACTGACAAGATACACTGGTGCTTTTACGATCTAGCTTACATCTTGCATAATCTGCATCTGAATACCCAACTAAATGAAAGAAGAGTCTTTAGTGTACTATAATCCCACATTTTGAGTGCCTTTTAGATATTTTAAAATTCTTTTGGCTACTGAAAAATGCGATTGCTTAGGATTTACTTGAAATCTAGCACACATGCAAACAATAAATACATATCAAGACGACTAGCAGTTAGGTACAATAATGAACCTATTAAACCTCTGTAGAGTGTCGTATCAACTGATATTCCCCCTTGATCATTGTCTAGTTTGACTGATGAACTAATGGTAGTGCTTGCAGCTGAGCATGTTTCCATGCCAAATTTCTTGACCAATTCCTTCGTGTATTTGGTCTGACTGATTAAAATACCAGTGTCCAGTTGCTTCACTTGTAGTCCGAGAAAGAATGTCAGTTCACCCATCATACTCATCTCAAATTTGTCCTGCATTAACTTGGCAAATTTCTCACATAATTTGGGGTTAGTTGACCCAAATATAATATCATCAACATATATTTGCACAAGTAAAATGTGATCATTCTTAGAAAATTTGAACAAGGTCTTGTCAACTGATCCAACAGTAAAATCATGATCAGTTAAGAATTTTGAAAGTGTCTCATACCAAGCTTTTAGAGCTTGTTTCAGACCATATAAAGTTTTGTTCAAATGATATACGTGATCAAGAAAAGAGTGATTGATAAAACCTGGTGGTTGTTCAACATAAACTTCTTCTTGCAACTGACCATTCAGAAATGCACTTTTTACATCCATTTGGTAGACTTTAATGTTCTTGAATCATGCATAGGCAAGGAACATTGTGATTGCTTCCAGTCTTGCAACCGGTGCGTACGTTTCATCATAGTCAATTCCTTCTTTCTGCCTATATCCTTGTACTACAACTCTTGCTTTGTTGCGTGCAACTGAACCATCTTCATTCAGATTATTTCTGAATACCCATTTTTTTAACATATAATTGTTTTACAAAGTGGTCTTGGAACTAGGTTCCAGACATTGTTATGGGTAAACTGATTTAGCTCATCTTGCATTGCATTTTTCCAGTTAGGATCAGCAAGAGCCTCGTCAGTTTTCTTTGGTTCCACTTGTGAGACAAAAGCAGAATGAATGAAAAAATTAAGCATTTAAGTTCTTGTTCTTTCTGGGTCAGATAGATTACCTATCACCAATTCTGGAGGATGTGATTTCTTACATCTTAGTTCAGTATTTGTTGTTTCCATATGAGCAACTGCTTCTGTTTGCAACTGAATGTTTTCAGTTTTAGTTGGAGCTGTATCATTTGGTAACTAATATCATCTGTTTGCTCTACCAACTGATTTTCAGGAGTTGGTTCTTGTTCAACTGATTGATCTAGTATTTCTGGTTCAGGTGTTTGAAGGATATTTCTATTGATATGACTTTCTTCTTCATTATCATCCTCCAAACTGATCTCTGTAAAATGATCAACTAGATCAATTGGCTTATCAGTTAGCACAGTTTCATCAAAAGCAACATGAATAGATTCTTCAACATTTAAAGAGCTTTTATTAAAGACTCTATATGCTTTGCTAACTGAATAATATCCAAGAAAAATTCCGCTGCAGATTTAGCATCAAAGGCTTTTAAATGATTTTTACCATTATCAAGAATAAAACATCTACAGCCAAATATTTTGAAATAAGAAACCACACTTTTTCTTCCATGTCAGATCTCACAAGGTGTTTTCACATGATTCTTATTAATAGTTGATCTGTTCTAAGTGTAACATGCAGTTTTTACTGCTTCAGCCCAAAAATTTTGAGAAATACCAGAATCAGCAAGCATTGTTCTAGCAGCTTATTTAAAGGTCCAATTCCTTCTCTCAGCTACACCATTTTGCTGAGGTGTTCTAGCTGCTGAGAGCTCATGCTTGAGTCCAGTATTTTCTAAAAAAGTTGAAAGATTTTGATTGATGAATTCAGTCCCTCTGTCAGACCTTATTCGATCAATCCCAATTGATTTTTCATTTAAAATTCTTTTGAAGAGCTTAATCAATTGTGCAACAGTTTGGTCTTTGGATTTGAGAAAAATAACCCAAGTAAATCTTCAAAAATCATCCACAATTACTAAGTTGTATTTCATTCCCCCTAAACTCATGACTGGTATTGGACCAAAAGTTCCATATGTAACAGTTCTAAGCATCGGGAAGATGATTTACAACCCTCTGTTTTTGATTGAAGATTTTACTTGTTTACCAATCTGACATGCTGAACAAATTTTATCTTTTGAAAAATCTATTTTGGGCAAACCAGTTATAAGATCATGGTTACTCAGATAGGCAATAGATTTAAAGTTTAAGTGGTTCAAACTCTTATGCCACAAACTGTTTTTAGAAGATTTGGAAGCAATGAAACAAACTGGTGCATGAGGTTGTTCAGTCCAACTGACTTTGTAAGTATTCCCACAACGATTTCCAGTTAGGATAACCTCATCAGATGAGACTCTAACTGAACGCGTGCGTCTATCAAACTGAACTGAGAAATTATTGTCGGATAAATGACTGATGCTTATCAAGTTATACTTCAAATTCTCAACTAGCAAAAACATCTTTAATTGTAAAGTTACCACGGATAAGCTTACCCTTACCCGCAGTTTTACCTTTGGAGTTGTCTCCAAAACTGATGTTTGGTCCAGTATATTTGATCAATTAAGATCACTAATTTGCATCTCCTGTCATATGTCGCGAACAACCACTGCATATCCTTGTTTGTTCATGTTACCTGCAATCACACACATTATATAATTTTGGTACCCATATTCATTTGGGTCCTAAACTGATTAGTCCTTTAGGAACTCAGACTTGAATCATTCTAACTGACTTCCGAGTTTCTGTGTTCCAAATGGTTTTTCTCGAATTTTTGGCAATATGTGTGTGATGTGAGGATGAAACAGTATGATTTGTATCGTTTTTCAACTGAATATTCTTTTGATATCGTTTCTGAACTAGCTTACAGTTGTAGTAACTATAATAGCCATTCCTTCATTACTGATTTTTGTAATTGAATCGTTTAGGTGATCAGTTTCTTGAAGCAATTGAACTCTCAGCGCTATATCCAATTCCATACCATTTGCCTTTGTTCTTACTTTCAGTCAATTGAACAGCTGGTTTACTAGGTTCTGAGAATTAATTTACCATGGTTGATTTTACAAAGGTAATGTACTTTCCTTTGTTTTCATTCAACCTTGGCTTTGTATCACTTGCAGAATTTTCATCATGACTGTTAAAGCCTAAACCAGTTTTATCAGCAACTAATTTTTGTGAATTCTGCATTTCAGTCAATGCAACTGAAAACTTGTTCCAAGCTTGAATCGGTTCAGTATGTTTTGAAATTTCTTTTTTTTTAACTGACATATCAAAGCTTGATTTTCAATCATTTCAGCTTTTTGCTGTGCAATCTCCCTTTTTAGACTCAACATTTCAATTGATTTATAAGTTTCTGTCTTGTTGTCATTGGGATCAGTTTGCTCAGTTCTAACCTTCTTAAATGATCGAGCAAGTTTGTGATACTCATTTACCATGTCATGCAATGTGGTAATGAGTTTCTCACGAGTGAAATCAGTAGAGCTGAAGTCAAATACATGTTCACTTGCTGACTCCAGTTCGGCATTATCTGCCATTAAGCACTTGACTTCCTCTTCATCTTCACTTGAATGCTTGGGCTTTCTGGTTCTGACACTTCACTGTCAATTTATGCTCACTTAGATTTGCTTTCTTTAGCCAAAAGCACTTCATGTTTCTTTTTGTATGATTTCTTGTCATCCTTGGTCCTTCTTTTGTGCTCATAGGACTTCTTTCCCTTTTCAGTTGATCATCGACTGTCTTTCTTTGGCTTAGGACAGTCTGCTATGAAATGACCAAATTTGCCACAGTTGTAGCAAGCATAGGATTCTTCTTTGGACTGATTTTTCTGATATTACAAGTTTCCTTGATTCCTCCTCATAAACCTGCCAATTTTTTTGCAAACAATGACATGGAATCATTGCTCAGTTTATCAACTGAACTAGTTGGTTCCAGTCCCACAGCAGTTAAAGTAGTTGTGGCAGCTGGTGTAGAAGGTTCTCCTTCTCTAGTTTGCAGTTCAAACTCGTAAGCCTTTAGATCAGCAAATAAGTCATGAAGTTCGACCTTGTTAAGATCCTTTGACTCTCTCATTACCATAGTCTTGACATCCCATTCTTTGGGAAGACCTCTGACCACCTTCAGTGCCGCTTCTTTGTTCGAATACACTTTTCCAAGTGCATTCAGCTCATTGATAATACCACTGATCCTCTCATCATGTTCGTGCATGGATTCTCTAACCTTCATCTTGATGTTATCAAATTTCTGAACCACAACTGATAGTTTGTTCTCTTTCGTTTGCTCGTTTCCTTCACACCACTGGATCAGTTTCTCCCATATCTCTTTGCCAGTTTTGCACATCTTGATTTTGCTGAAAGTGACTTTATCCAGCGTTTTATATAAGATATCCTTAGTCACATTGTCTAGGTTGGCTTTCCTCTTGTCCTCAGTTGTCCATTCTTCTCTGGACTTTTCTATGCGATGAGGTGCCCCATCAGTAATGGCAATTACTTATTTTCTTTTAGGATCTTCATTGGACAATCAGTAATGACATACCACATGTCGTCATCTTGTGTAGCTAAATGAGCCTGCATTCTGATTTTTCAGTCGTCAAAATCTTCTCTGGAAAACATCGGTATTTTATTGAATGAAGGCATGTTGATCAGTTTTGTGAATAAGAGTATTCTGAGACAAAATTCAACTGCTCTGATACCACTTGTTAGGATCGGTTGATTGGTAGAGATGTGTTTAGAAGGGGGGTTGAATAAACACTCAAGATTTTTTATAATCTTTTCGAATGAAGTATCATTTTTGTGACAAAATGAAACTAGGAATTTTGTCAGTCAATGACAATCAGTTTAACTGATAACAGTTGCGGAAATAAACTGACCGAAAGATAGAATAAATAACTGAAGTAATAACACAAAGATTTATGTATGTTCGGAGAATTGAATTACTCCTACGTCATCTCTTCTATCATAAGGATATGATATGCACTAAAATACTTTGATCGATACAAAACTATCAAGTATTTCTGGATTCGAATTATGTATTAATTTAGGTATTATATTTTTACTTTACGAATATCATCATCAAAGACCATTCAATATTACATTCAAACTATATATGTTGACATAAAAAATTAATTGAATTTTAGTATTTATGGAGTAAAATCAAGTATTGGTATACTCGAATCAGATACTCTTTCTAACAATTTAGGTATCACATTTTAAGTTCAGAAATGACACATCAAAAGTCACTCAATATATATTACTGGAAACTAAATTTTTTTACATACCAAAATAATCAAAATTGAGTCTTAAAAGGGTAAAATCAAGTGTATGTGGGATAAAGTTAGATACCATTTGTACCAATTTAAGTACCACATTTTTAATTCATAAATCTCATTATCAAAGACCACGCAATATTAACTACATATTTTGACATCTTCAAATAATCGAATTTGAGTATTTAAAAGATAAAATCAAGTATTTGTGAACTCGAATAATGTCTAATTTGCATTGATTTAGGTATTAAATTTTACTTCACAAATGTTATCATCAGTGCCACGCAATATTAACTTCAAACTAAATTTTGACTTCCCCAAATAATTGGATATGAGTATTTAGGGAGTAAAATCATGTATTTGTATACTATAATTAGATACTCCTTATACCAATTTATGTATCAAATTTTAACTTTACAAATTACACCATCAAAAGTCACTTAATACTACTTGAAACTCAAGTATTTTCTTACACATTTAAAGTATTCAAGTAGCCAAATAAAATAAGTGGAACCCCAAAATATGTATTTTATCATTCAAAATAAGTACTTTTTTCTAATTACATGATGAATGAGAAACTGTGTTTTTTCAAAAATTAGATGACATGATGAATAAGTCATCTTAACGCATTTTCAATGAATAGACCAACAATTACTGAATTTATGATGATAGCTCGAAGATCCAGTATTTTCTTACACATTTGGAGCATTCAAAGAGCCAAATCAAGTATATATTAATTTGTAGGTCAAAATAAATACTTAATCTTATTTAATGCTGAGTGATGAACTTTGTTTTTTTTTTTAAAATAAAATGACATGAATAAGTCATCATAAAATATTTTTTATAAAGAGACCAACAATGACTGAATTTGTGGTGATTATTTGAAAATATAGTATTTTTTTTAACATTTGGAGTATTTAAAGAGCGAAATCAAGTATCTGAAACCTCATAATAGGTAGTTTGTATGTCAAAATAAGTATTCACATGTTAATTGAGAAACAATAATTATATTTTAGATGGAGAAGACAAGTGTAATTTTGTGGATAAAATAATATATTTATTTAAATAATAAAAAGGAAAATATGTAAATTTAAGTTTGTAGAGAGTTAAAATTAAAATTATAACATTGTCTGGTACCGATTCTTACAAAATTGTAGTTAGGTAATGAATCTTAATTCAAATATTGACTTTGACTGAGATTTTTTACAAATTTACTGATAATTTATTTAAGGAAACTTGATGCTTATAGACCGGGAGGTGTGTCTATCCGTCGAACGATTATTCTGTTTTTATTCAGTAAATTTTGTTAATTAATTTTATAAGATAGTATTGGAAAAGGTATTATCGCTGATCAAATAAAAATATATTTTATTTAGTTGAATTTATAATTTTTAAATTTGGAATCCCGTTTCCTCCCAAGAAGTTAGTGAAACGGTTGAATACATTTTTCTACTATTTTGCACATTTATTTGAGCTACTATATGTCAACCCTATCAATTAAGGCAAAAACTTGTATGAGACGATCTCACGGGTCGAATTTGTGAGACGGATCTCTTATTTGGGTCATTCAAAAAAAAGTATTATTTTTTATACCTAAAGTATTACTTTTTATTGTGAATATGGGTAGGGTTGACCCGTTTCACAAATTAGTATCCGTGAGACGGTCTCACATGAGACTCGCTCATCAATTAATGCATTCCATGTTCCAATAGCGACCCAAACAACAAATAATCGGATGCATCATATAAATTTTTTTTTTATTATTTAAATTAAGTTAGGATTTGAAATTGATGTTTTAATATAATTTAAATTTCTTTTAAAAATATTTTCTAACATGAAACAATATACAATAAGTTGAGTCTGAATATATATATATATATATATATATATATTAAAAGTTAAAAAGACATGACATATTTCAGACAGATATCTGTCTTGAATTCGTCGAATGTGAGTCCTTTCTCAATGTATTTAGTGTATTTAAACGATACAGAAAACAAAGAGCTAGCGGAGGCTGTTCTTGAATTCGTCGAATGTGAGTCCTTTCTCAATGTATTTAATGTCCGAAGGATCAAAAGGACCTCGTATTCTGTCTATGCTTTTGATCACCGCGGTGGCTGGAATAACACTTGTTGAAGGATCTTGAGGAGTTTTAGAACTCAGGCATGAAGAAAATCCCTGACATGCAATTTATAATTTTCAATTTAAAAAGAAATCTTAGTCAGCAATGTGAAAATTAATCTGTTACCGAAGTCAAAGTCATGTACTTGTAAATATATTATAATGATCAATTTTAGTTTTCTCATTAAATGATATAATTAAATAACTAATAGTTGAGGGTTTTTTAAACAACGTAATTATGAAAATTTAATAACAATATTAGTCTTTTAATTACACGATTAGATAAAAATGACTAAAATTGATAATTGCAACATAGTTACATACTAAAATTAATATTTTGCTTAGAAATAATCTAATTATAACCAGCAACACTCATTTGCTCCTCAATTTTTTTAATCATAAAATAGAATCTTGAATTTTAGCAAGTTTTTTCAAAACACAATATGTAACATAACATCGAGATACAGCCGGTAGCCAAATTTTGCTCGTAAAATTGGTAGCTGTCTGGTACGGAATGAATATATACCTTGAAAATGAGAAGCTGAAGCTCGATATCATCCACAAGAGCAGTCACGAAGAGAACTTCATTTTGAACTGATTTCGTGTAGGACTCTAGCATTGCTATTTCAATATTGTTGTGCTGGTAGTCTTGTTCATCATAAATTACTCTCCGTCTGGCGCCGCATTGGGTTCCAAATATTGGCCGGGCTTTGATTTTTGATGCATTTTTAGAAGAAGTCGTTGGCGGGACTTGGGGGTGGTGTTTTGTCGACAGAAAGGGCGAGAGATATTGATGGGGAACCCATCCAAGGAACTGCTTTAACATCAGAAGAAATGTAGGTGGGAGTATTGGGGAAGATAAGGTTCAGACAATAACAAATTTTGGCCAGTATTTAAAGATGTGCACGAATAATTCTTCTGCACACATTTTTTTTGGACCCTAAAATTGAATGTTGGCGTACCGATTATTGTATCCAAAATGCAGCGCAAGTTTTAAATTTTTAGTTTTTCGCGTGAAACATTCTTTAGACTTCGTGTGTTATTCAAACATCCATAGGATATTTGGATTGATTACATGCGTGTTTTAAAAGGTGGATTCCAAACCAATCCGTGATTGGTGGAGATGACCCTTCTTTAATTCTCTTCAAATGGATCTCCGCCTTTTGATCATTAATTTGGGTCAAAGATCGGAAACTCTATTTCTTGTTTAGATTTGCACTAGTAACCGTAAACAATTTTGCGTAAGACTGAATCGTCCGAATTTCTAAAATCCGTTGACGGTGCGGTGACTGAAGTGTTGGCCAATTTTTTTTTTCCTTCAAAATTCCTTCAAGTGGCCAAGAGTTTTTAGGTTGAGAGGAGGAATTTTTGTGTTGTGTTTTTAATATTGTCATGTGTTATCAACATTTGATAACATATTTATTGAAACTACACAAGTTGTTTACCTCTAGGATTCGTAATCATAGTCTCACCAATACTCTTAACTTTCATTGATTAAAATGTTCATTGTAACGAACCGTACTTTTCATACTTAAAATTTGCGGAAAAACTAAAAATTTTCTTAAATGTAAACATCTATACGGTCGTCACTCAACATTCATAAAAGTAATTCTCCAAATATTCCATCACCAGTAAAATTTTGGCTAAAAGAAACTGTCTCAAAATATTTCACATCCAGATATTTAAAAATCAGAGTATTTTTAAACTTTGCATAAAATGTAAACATTGCGGTCCTCGGGTCTAGCCTTCCACTCAGTCCAAGCCTGCCCCTTGGTCGCCACCTCCTGTCTCCTCAACATAGTCACCTGCATCGATCAAGTCTAGTGAGTCTAAATACTCAACACTTATAAACTGGGATAACGAGTACTACGTAATAAAACCGCATGCAACTTTAAAAATAGGACATACATAACTGGAAGCTTGAACTTGCATAATAAACTTGGACATACGTACGTACATAATTAGACGTGCCATCAACATAAACTTTCATAAACATACTGCATACTTGAACATACGTAACTTCATCATTTTCGTAGAGGATGTTTCAAAGCAAGTGACCCATACATAATAAACGCCTGATCAGACAAACCACAGTATTGGGCTGACAGGGACGTATCCACTGCCACATACATGAGATCCCCGTTCATAATTTAACGGGCTGGTTGGTCCCCGTTCATAATTTAACGCTTTCCAACCATGATCTAACCCGTTCATAATTTAACGGGGTGGAGAGGTCCTCGGCCACGTTCACCGACTTCCAAACCCATTCATAATTTGGTCACAAGACATTTAGCATACCTCAAAAACTTAAAATATTTTCTTGCACGTCATACATACTTACTTGGCGTTGAGGGATTCATTGGACTTCGATCGGGGCCGTCGCTGCGACATACTAACGTGAAATTTGCATACTTAACTTGCATAACTTAGACGTAGAAATCATACCTACTCTCGAGTTCAATCACTACTTAGGACACTCTACAATTTCCCATGGCTTGACCTTGTAAATCGTTGTACTAAACCATGACATCAAACCTCAAACATGTTATAATATTTTTCCCAAAATATGAAGGACACGGACCCCGTGCCTACCTCAGTGTAGGGGTCCGTGTAGACTCGGGTGAAAGGTTCGGAAAGAAGGGTGGACACGGACCCCGTGTCAGGGTCCGTGTGGGGGTCCGTGTAGACTCTGAAAAAGACACCAAGGAGAAACAAAGGCACGGACCCCGTGTCAGGGCCGTGTACCTACTGTGATCGCGAACTTATGGAAATTATGTACATGCTTCGCTCAACTTTCTAGACTCGGTTGCACGGACTATGAATCGATACCCCGAGACCCATCCTAGCATACTATAACATCAAATCGCTTCCGTCCAACATCCCAAGCAACGATGTTCACCCTATGGTACATACGAGTCAAAAACGTGTTAATTGACACCAACTCGATTCCTACGACTACTCAAGTGCTCGAGTACCTATCGTCTCTAAACGACGTATCAATTAACATTCCAACATCATACTAATCATACCTAGACGCAGCAACGATCACCTGTTGATGCCCAACGAAGCCTGCAACATAAAAACTTCAAGAACACAATTTTCGTAAAAGTCGCAGTTTGAGCAGTCCCACAAAAAGCGTCATAACTCACTCAATTTTCATCCAAAAATCTCGAATTTTATATCAAATCGAAGGCATCAAAAAGTTATACAATTTTCTAGGTGAAAGTTTTCTCAAAATCCCGACAGAAAAGTCGCAGTTCTAACCAGAACAGTAAAAACATAAATTTCAGATCTAAAAATCGTTTCAAAAGCTATCCCAACGTATTCGCTCAAACTTCTACACATCATACACATGATTATAAACATAAATAACAACATACACATAATATGACAAAATCGATGCATCAAGAACAGAATATACGTGCCTTTTGATATTTAAAAATACCGTAACGACGACACCGAAGCGGAGATGGAGCGAGGCTTGATCCGGGACGAACGTGACACCGTTTTCTTTGAATAAAATGCAACAAAACCTTGCTGGGATTTAAAGGGAGGGGGCGGCTGCTATTCTTCTCAAGAACCCTAGCTTTGATCTTTTTAAAATAATAAAACTGAAATTGAAAGTGAGTGTGTGTGTGTGTTAGTGGGTGTGTGCGTGTGTTTAGGTGTTTAATTGGGAGGTAATTTAGCTTAGTTAATAATTAACACTAATTTAAAAGTACTAACTCTCCCTTAACTATAACACAACCTCTAATAAAATTTAAAAAGGTACATGATCTAGACTTTAAAAGTTTTAAATTCTAAAATTCCACCTAATAATTAAATTAGGCTTTAAAAATGCTAACCACATAATAATTAGTTAAAAACACTCCACCCCTAACTTAAAATAAAATCCAAACTTTAAAATTGCCAAAAATCATCACCGGGTCTTTTCCTCAATCCCGCCTCGAATGAACGCCTGAAACATGAAACTCGAAATACATTTTAACGTGCATCACAAAAAAAAACATGAATAATTTAAAATAATGCATTTTCAAAAATTATGCATGGTTAAAGCTCATTTAAAGTTAATTAAATGATTTAATAATTAAAGAAATGCATGTATTATACGTGTACTGAATTTGGGCTCTACAGTTCCTCCCCCACTTATAAAAATTTCGTCCTCGAAATTAAGTCTTACCGAACAACTCCGGGTAGCGAAGTCTCATATCCGCCTCTGATTCCCAAGTGGCCTCTTCCACTGATTGGTTTAACCACCGAACTTTGACTAGCTTAGTCACTTTGTTCCGGAGTCTGCGCTCTTGTCTGTCTAGGATTTGTATCGGTCTTTCCTCATAAGACAGGTCTGGAGCCAACTGCAACGGTTCATAGCTCAGAATATGCGAAGGATTGGCTAGATACTTCCTCAGCATAGAGACGTGGAACACATTGTGTATCCCGGCCAGATTCGGCGGGAGGGCTACACGATAAGCTAATGTCCCAACTCTGTCAAGAATCTCGAAAGGTCCAATAAACCTCGGACTCAACTTGCCTCTTTTCCCAAATCTCATAACACCCTTCATTGGTGCTATCTTCACAAAGACTTGGTCACCAACGGCAAACTCGAGATCTATCCTCCTCTTATCTGCATAGCTCTTCTGACGGCTCTGGGCGGTCTTCATTCTGTCACGAATCTTGACCACCACGTCTGCAGTCTGTTGAGCTATCTCTGGACCAAGTTCTGCTCTCTCACCAACTTCATCCCAATGAACTGGTTATCTGCACTTCCTCCCGTACAACGCCTCATAGGGAGCCATACCAATAGATGCTTGGAAGCTGTTGTTGTATGTGAACTCCACTAGAGGTAGTCTAGACTCCCAAGTTCCTTGAAAATCAATCATGCACGCTCTCAACAAATCCTCTAAAATCTGAATCACTCACTCAGACTGACCATCTATCTGCGGGTGAAAAGCTGTACTGAAAAGCAACTTTGTCCCCATGGCCGCATGTAAGCTCTTCCAGAAGGACGACGTAAACCTTGGGTCCCTATCGGATACAATTGAAACTTGAAATCCATGTAAACGAACTATCTCCCTGAGATAAAGCTCCGCATACTGCGTCATGGAGAAAGTCGTCGTCACTGGTAGAAAATGCGCTGATTTAGTGAGTCGGTCCACTATAACCCAAATGGAATTCGATCCTCTGCTTGATCTCGGCAACCCAACCACAAAATCCATAGTAATGTTCTCCCACTTCCACTCGGGAATGGGGAGTGGCTTAACCAATCCTGTTGGTCTCTAATGTTCAGCTTTCACTTGCTGACAAGTGAGACATTTTGATACGAATCTACGGATGTCTCGCTTCATCCCCGGCCACCAATACAATAACTGTAGGTCTTTGTACATCTTGGTGCCTCCTGGGTGAATGGAATACGGAGATGCGTGTGCTTCTGTCAAAATATCATGTCTGATCGAACCAACACTAGGCACCCACATTCTGCCTCTGTATCTCACAATGCCGTCTGAAACTGTGTACAACACGCTGCCCTTGGCTTCATCTTTCAGTCTCCATTTCTGTAACTGCTCATCTGAAGACTGACCTGCTCGGATACGGTCTAGCAAACCAGATTTGACTATCAGATTAGACAGTCTAGGAGCTCTGCCCTCTCGATAAATCTCTAGACCAAATCCCTGAATCTCCGACTGAAGCGGTCTCTGAGCTGACAACTGAGCGACAACTGCCACTTTTCTACTCAAAGCATCTGCGACAACATTAGCCTTCCCCGGATGGTAGCTAATTTCGCAGTCGTAATCTTTCACAAGTTCCAACCACCGCCTCTGTCTCATATTCAGCTCTTTCTGCGTGAAGAAATATTTGAGACTCTTGTGGTCGGTGAAAATCTGACAATTTCTCGCCGTATAGATAGTGTCTCCAAATCTTCAGTGCGAAGACAACGGCGGCTAACTCAAGGTCATGCGTCGGGTAGTTCTTCTCGTGCCCTTTCAACTGCCTGGAGGCATAAGCTATGACCCGACCTTGCTGCATCAACACTGCGCCTAATCCGAGCTTAGATGCATCAGTATAAAGCACAAACTCACCTTGCCCTGACGGCATGGCTAGTACTGGCGCTGAAATAAGAGCTTGCTTCAAGGTGTCGAAGCTCTTCTGGCATTCCTCACTCCACACAAACTTAGCATTTTTCTTGGTTAGTGAAGTGAGCGGCACTGCTATGGACGAAAATCCCTTAATGAACTTACGGTAGTAACCGGCTAAACCCAAAAAGCTGCGGATTTCTGATGCGTTCTTTGGCTCAACCCATTCCTTAACGGCTGCTACCTTCGCTGGGTCCACCTCAATACCACTGCTGGATACTATATGCCCCAAAAATGCAACTTTCTGCAGCCAAAATTCACACTTACTGAACTTCGCAAATAGCTTGCGACTCTGCAAGGTCTGCAAAACTGTCCTCAAATGCTGGTTGTGCTCCTCATGGCTCTTCGAGTATATGAGAATGTCGTCAATAAACACTATGACGAACTGATCAAGGTAGGGTTGAAACACTCGATTCATGAGGTCCATGAAAATTGCTGGAGCATTCGTCAAACCGAATGGCATTACTAAGAACTCGAAATGCCCATACCTGGTTCTGAAGGCCGTCTTGTGGACATCTGCATCCTTCACTTTCAGCTGATGATACCCTGATCGAAGATCTATCTTAGGGAACACGGTAGCTCCCTGCAACTGATCGAACAAGTCTTCGATTCTAGGCAACGGGTACTTATTCTTGATCGTTACCTTGTTCAGCTCAAGGTAAGCGATGCACAGTCTCATGCTTCCGTCTTTCTTTTTCACAAAGAGCACTGGTGCGCCCCACGGTGAGCAACTCGGGCGGATAAACTCCTTGTCTAAAAGCTCCTGAATCTGTTGCTTAACTTCTAACATCTCTGCTGGAGCTAATCTGTACAGTGCCTTAGAGATTGGCACTGTACCTGGCATGAGATCGATTGCAAACTCCACCTCTCTATCTGGTGGAAGGCCTGTGACGTCATCTGGGAAGACGTCTGGAAATTCTTTGACTACAGGTACCTCTGATATAGAAGGAGTGGGCACGTCAGGTGCTGAAATAACACTGGCCAAGAAAGCCTGACACCCCTTGGAAATCAACCTCCTCACCTGCATGCACAAAATCATGCAAGGGAAGCTTCTCCATCTGGCTGGTTCAAAAAGAAACTGTTCCATGTCCGGCGGTCTAACCAAAACTGACCTCTTCTGAAAGTCGATTAAGACTCTGCTCTTTGTCAGCCAGTCCATTCCTAGAATGATATCAAACTCTGGCATTGGTAAGACGATCAAGTCGGCATACACTAGGTGGCCGTGCAGTTCTAGATCGATATCTCTGACCACACTGGTAGCTAACAGCTCTTCCCCCGATGGGACTGTCACTGAAAAGTTCACATCTAGGCCGATGGACTTGATGTCCAGATGGTTAGCAAAAGTCTCCGAGATAAAGGAGTGAGTGGCTCCTGAGTCTATCAGCGCAGTTGTGGATAATCTCTTAATAAAAATGTTTCCTGAGATGCGTTAGCACAACACAACTTATATCCCCAAAAATACAATCATTAACCTAAAGCACAATAGAACTCAGCTTCCCAAGGCACACAAAAATTACTAGCACACTAACAGTCCCAAATAGAATTCCACATGCAAGGCAACGAAATACTGAGCTTAGGTAGAAAGGTTTACCTGTCAGTAAAGTAGTGTCTGGATCCGCCTCCTGTGCGTGCATAGCGAATACTCTGCCCTGAGTTGGCTGCTTCCAGTGTGGGCACTCCTTCAACACGTGGTCCGTAGCTCCACATTTAAAACACCCGGATCCCCATAGGCACTGTCCGGGATGCTGGCGATTGCACTTCTGGCACACTGGGAAGTTACCGGGCTTCTGAGGCGCCCCTTGCTGCTGAATTGGACCCTTGCCCTTAGGTGGTCCCTGATACGGTTTCTTCCAAGGTGGCCCCTGATATTGCTTCTTAAACTGGGGCCTCTGCTGCTGCTGATTTTGCGGTTGCGGTGGTGCCTGGTAGGGCCTCTTGCCCAACCTGTCCCCCTCTATATCCCTTAGATCCTGTTCTGCCGCCAATGCTCTAGATACGGCGACCGAATTGCTAGTAGGGCCAGCTACTCTCACATCACGGCGCAGGATCGGCCGCAATCCATTCAGAAAGTGCCTCAGTTTCGCTTGGACATCATTCGCAATGAGGGGTACGAAGTAACACCCCCTCTCAAACTTCCTCACGAATTCTGCCACGCTACTGTCTCCCTGTCGTAGCGTCATGAGCTCGCTGGTGAGTCTGGATCGTACTTCCTCAGTGAAGTACTTGGAGTAGAAGACCTCCTTGAAGCCATTCCATGGCAGTACCTGCAAGTTGACTGCCACTGATGCGCTCTCCCACCACAGTCTAGCGTCTCCAGTCAATAAGAAAGTGGCACAACGGACTCTGTCAGCATCTGTCAGCTCCATAAAATCAAATATTACCTCGATGGAATTGATCCATCCCTCAACTACCATGGGGTCAGTGGTACCCGCAAATTCCTTTGGGCTCATCCTCCTAAACCGTTCATACACCGCCTTTGGTTGGGGCCTCGCCCCTGCACCTATTGCTGCTGCCTGGTTCCCCGCAAACTGTGCGAAGAACTGCGTCATACCAGCAAGCATCTGAGCCTGCATATCTGGAGGTGGTGGTGGTGGCGGATTGGCCATCTCCTCAACTCGAGGCTCTCTGTCCTCATCTCTTGTTTCACGGTCGATCATACGTCTAGGAGGCATACTGTTGCAATGAATTATCCAACACGTAAACCCAACATGCATGTACATGATATAAATGACATATGATGCACGAAATTTGAACTTAAACATGAACATGCTGAAATTCATGGCTTAATGCATATTACATAGCATAAGATTTTGAAAATTTAAAACTTACAGACTTGAGGTGTGACTTCGAGAGCTTCTTGCGACTGGCAGTAGGCATAACCCTTTACAAGAACACCGCTCTGATACCAACTGTAACGAACCGTACTTTTCATACTTAAAATTTGCAGAAAAACTAAAAATTTTCTTAAATGTAAACATCCATACGGTCGTCACTCAACATTCATAAAAGTAATTCTCAAAATATTCCATCACCAGTAAAGTTTGGCTAAAAGAAACTGTCTCCAAATATTTCACATCCAGATATTTAAAAATCAGAGTATTTTTAAACTTTGCATAAAATGTAAACATTGCGGTCCTCGGGTCTAGCCTTCCACTCAGTCCAAGCCTGCCCCTTGGTCGCCACCTCCTGTCTCCTCAATATAGTCACTTGCATCGATCAAGTCTAGTGAGTCTAAATACTCAACACGTATAAACTGGGATAACGAGTACTACGTAATAAAACCGCATGCAACTTTAAAAATAGGACATACATAACTGGAAGCTTGAACTTGCATAATAAACTTGGACATACGTACGTACATATTTAGACGTGCCATCAACATAAACTTTCATAAACATACTGCATACTTGAACATACGTAACTTCATCATTTTCGTAGAGGATGTTTCAAAGCAAGTGACCCATACATAATAAACGCCTGATCAGACAAACCACAGTACTGGGCTGACAGGGACGTATCCACTGCCACATACATGAGATCCCCGTTCATAATTTAACGGGCTGGTTGGTCCCCGTTCATAATTTAACGCTTTCCAACCATGATCTAACCCGTTCATAATTTAACGGGGGGGAGAGGTCCTCGGCCACGTTCACCGACTTCCAAACTCATTCATAATTTGGTCACAAGACATTTAGCATACCTCAAAAACTTAAAATATTTTCTTGCACGTCATACATAATTACTTGGCGTTGAGGGATTCATTGGACTTCGATCGGGGCCGTCGCTGCGACATACTAACGTGAAATTTGCATACTTAACTTGCATTACTTAGACTTAGAAATCATACCTACTATCGAGTTCAATCACTACTTAGGACACTCTACAATTTCCCATGGCTTGACCTTGTAAATCGTTGTACTAAACCATGACATCAAACCTCAAACATGTTATAATATTTTTCCCAAAATATGAAGGACACGGACCCCGTGCCTACCTCCGTGTAGGGGTCCGTGTAGACTCGGGTGAAAGGTTCGGAAAGAAGGGTGGACACGGACCCCGTGTCAGGGTCCGTGTGGGGGTCCGTGTAGACTCTGTAAAAAGACACCAAGGAGAAACAAAGGCACGGACCCCGTGTCAGGGTCCGTGTACGGGTCCGTGTACCTACTGTGATCGCGAACTTACAGAAATTATGTACATGCTTCGCTCAACTTTCTAGACTCGGTTGCACGGACTATGAATCGATACCCCGAGACCCATCCTAGCATACTATAACATCAAATCGCTTCCGTGCAACATCCCAAGCAACGATGTTCACCCTATGGTACATACGAGTCAAAAACGTGTTAATTGACACCAACTCGATTCCTACGACTACTCAAATGCTCGAGTACCTATCGACACTAAACGACGTATCAATTAACATCCCAACATCATAATAATCATACCTAGATGCAGCAACGATCACCCGTCGATCCCCAACGAAGCCTGCGACATAAAAACTTCAAGAACACAATTTCCGTAAAAGTCGCAGTTTGAGCAGTCCCACTAAAAGCGTCATAACTCACTCAATTTTCATCCAAAAATCTCGAATTTTATATAAAATCGAAAGCATCGAAAAGTTCTACAATTTTCTAGTTGAAGGTTTTCTCAAAATCCCGACAGAAAAGTCGTTGTTTTAACCAGAACAATAAAAACGTAAATTTCAGATCTAAAAATCGTTTCAAAAGCTATCCCAACGTATTCGCTCAAACTTCTACACATCATACACATGATTTTAAACATAAATAACAACTTACGCATAATATGACAAGATCGATGCATCAAGAACAGAATATACGTGCCTTTTGATATTTAAAAATACCGTAACGACGACACCGAAGCGGAGATGGAGCGAGGCTTGATCCGGGACAAACGTGGCACTGTTTTCTTTGAATAAAATGCAACAAAACCTTGCTGGGATTTAAAGGGAGGGGGCGGCTGCTATTCTTCTCAAGAACCCTAGCTTTGCTCTTTTTAAAATAATAAAACTGAAATTGAAAGTGAGTGTGTGCGTGTGTTTAGGTTTTTAATTGGGAAGTAATTTAGCTTAGTTAATAATTAACACTAATTTAAAAGTACTAACTCTCCCTTAACTATAACACAACCTCTAATAAAATTTAAAAAGGTACATGATCTAGACTTTAAAAGTTTTAAATTCTAAAATTCCACCTAATAATTAAATTAGGCTTTAAAAATGCTAACCACATAATAATTAGTTAAAAACACTCCACCCCTAACTTAAAATAAAATCCCAACTTTAAAATTGCCAAAAATCGTCACCGGGTCTTTTTCTCAATCCCGCCTCGAATGAACGCCTGAAACATGAAACTCGGAAAAACATTTTAACGTGCATCACAAAAAAAAAACATGAATAATTTAAAATAATGCATTTTCATAAATTATGCATGGCTAAAGCTCATTTAAAGTTAATTAAATGATTTAATAATTAAATAAATACATGGGTTATACGTGTACTAAATTTGGGCTCTACATTCATATTATTATATCATGCATTTATCAACTTTTGATAATAAATTATATATTTATATTATATACAATATCTTTATATAAACATTAATATATTTATACATGCAATTAATACACGCATAGATATATTAATTAAAACTAAATAATCATTAATTAAATTAATTAATTAATTTATTAGTTAATTAATTCAAGACCCTTCTAGAATATTTAATGAGAATTTTGTACACGTCAATAGTCACCACTACTAATACTATTATTTACTTAGTAAATTCTAAATCACTAAATAAATATTTCTTTACTCATTATAACTATGATTGACGATTTGACAGCCCTAATGTATCAATGATACAAATCTTGTTCATATAATGAAAATTTAAAATTTCGAATATCAAAATTTTCACTGTCCATATTTGGCAGATGCTAGTTTTGTAAACTCCTTCACCAAAACTCTTTCACAAAAACAAGAAGTTCCACTCTCCTTTCTCAATTAGCAACTAAGCTAACTTCAAATTCTACCATCTTATGGAATCAACTACCTCTTTGTAAGCATTCTGTTCGTAACGCCCCAGATTTGACGATTGTCCTCACTGTATCAAGACGGGTCTTTCCAGCGTGCTTATGTCCTCACTCACACGCACCCTAGGAAACTTCCCAGGAGGTCACCCATCCCAAAATTGCTCCAAGTCAAGCACGCTTAACTTTGGAGTTCTTATGCGATGAGCTACCGAAAAGAAGATGTACCTTCGTGATATGAGTAGTACCAATCAAATCTTTTAAGCCCTCTTCAACTGTACAGTCCATTACATTGAACAGTCTCGGAATCCCTCTCATTCCCGTGTGGGTCGGTCCATTCATGTTCCCTCTACCTAGAAGCCTGTCAGGAGCCGCTCATTGTCCGTGCAACTGATAGCACCGGCTGTAACGCCCCAGATTCGACGACTGTCCTCACTGTACCAAGACGTGTCTTTCCAGCGTGCTTATGTCCTCACTCACATGCACCATGGGAAAATTGCCAGGAGGTCACCCATCCCAAAATTGCCCCAAGTTAAGCACGCTTAACTTTGGAGTTCTTATGTGTTGAGCTACCGAAAAGAAGATGCACCTTCGTGATATGAGTATTACCATCAAATCTTTTAAGCCCTCTTCAATTGTACAGTCCATTACATTGAACAGTCTCGGAATCCCTCTCATTCCGGTGTGGGATCGGTTCATTCATGTTCCCTCCACCTAGAAGCCTGCCAGGAGCCGCTCATTGTCCGTGCAACCTCATGGCACCGGCGATCACCCCCCGCCCTCTTCAGCCCCGGGCCTCACATGCCCACCAGCTTCCGCTTGGTTCGTCCCCGAACCACACCGTACTAAGAGAGGTCGGCTCTGATACCAACTGTAACGCCCCAGATTCGACGACTGTCCTCATTGTACCAAGACGTGTCTTTTCAGCGTGCTTATGTCCTCACTCACACGCACCTGGGAAACTTCTCAGGAGGTCACCCATCCCAAAATTGCCCCAAGTGAAGCACGCTTAACTTTGGAGTTCTTATGTGATGAGCTACCGAAAAGAAGATGCACCTTCGTGATATGAGTAGTACAATCAAATGTTTTAAACCCTCTTCAACTGTACAGTCCATTATATTGAACAGTCTCGGAATCCCTCTCATTCCGGTGTAGGATCGGTTCATTCATGTTCCCTCCACCTAGAAGCCTGCCAGGAGCCGCTCATTGTCCGTGCAACCTCATGGCACCGGCGATCACCCCCGTCATCTTCGGCCCTGGGCCTCACATGTCGGATCATGTGTTCCCATTGTGAAAGTCAAAGTTCAAGGAGATAAATTTGATAACTATAATTTGATGAAGATCAAACAGTGTAACGCCCCGAAAATTCGAAGGTCCACGCAAACCACATGTATGCAATTATTAAATTCTCTTGTGCTTTAATTATTTGTTTTAATTGAATTAATTAATTATTTTTGTGCATATTTGCATGTTTAAATTTTATTTTCTACATGGTTGCATTAAAATGTATTTTTAAAGGTTATTCAAGTTGCGATCGATGAACGGAGACCGAAGGCTGAAAAAATAGAAAATGTTTTTATTCGTCAATTTTTTTTTTTAAAATTAAGGGTGGTGCTTTTTCTTATTTTTGAAAATAAGAGGTTTTGAGGTGAATTTATATGCCGGGACGTAAATTTTTATCGGTGTTGGTTTTTGAACAAAATACGAACGTTTTGGCAACCCGGCTAATAAATTCACAAACTTATTTAAAATGATGTCAAAAATATTTTATGGTTCGGCCGATGCTAAGTGAGGTTTTTTAAAAAAAATTCTAGCACGTTTTAAGAAAACGAATAGCAGACGTTTAAGTTGGTATCAGAGCCGACCTCTCTTAGTACGGTGTGGTTCGGGGATGAACCGAGCAGAAGCTGGTGGGCATGTGAGGCTCGGGGCCGAGGAGGGCGGGGGTGATCGCCGATGAAACGTCTGCTTATTCGTTTTCTTATAAAGTACTAGATTTTTTTTTAAACACTCAATTTTCGGCCATACACATAAACCTCATGAAAATATTTTTAAAAAATATTTTATCTTTAAAATAAAACATCATCCAACTAGCATTTTAAAAATCAAGTGAAATAGTCATAAAAATGAAATCGTCGCATGTTTTACCAAACCTAAAAGCAATAAATGTTGAAAAGTGTAGCCCATACTAAACCTCTCAAAATCTCTCAATAAGCATAAAATAAAATGTCGTAAAAATCGTTAACTTAAAATCGTAAACTTATATGCGAAAATAGAAGCGCTGGTCCCCGGGTTATGTGCACCGACAGTCCAGCAAGTCACTCGTCAAGACCTCCAATATATTGTTATTTATATCACCTGCATCATACACACCTAGTGAGTCTAAAGACTCAACACGTCGTATAATTGATAACAAGTAATATGTAATACAGTTAACATATAACAGTGAAAAATACTTGTACTTAAAATATCATTTTCATTAAGATGCATAAACTTTAAACAATAACATTTTCGTAAACATTTTCGTGATGCATAAACTATAAATAAAAACATTTTCATAATGATGCATGAACTTTAAACATAAACATTTTCATAAACTTAATCATATCATCCTCAACATATTCATATTCATATTATCATCAACATATACGTGTTCCTTTTTCCTTTCGTTGAATTCAGATCATTAATTGTGACTTTCGTGTTCATCTACGTCTACGTCTACGTGTTGGGCGATGGATCCATTTACATGTAGCCACAGTACTGGGCGGCGGGGGCACCAGCAACACTCTCATCGGTCAACTGAGCCTTGGCCTTACGTATTAACATATCATCGTATACATCTACATGTCCGTATTCAAAGAAACACGATCGTCAGGCTCCCACTGAGACCATAACCCTCACGAAATTTCCAACATATCATCGTATTAGTCACAATTACTTCATTTCTTATAAAATTTAAACATGCATAGAACGTTTTTCTTTTAAACCAAGCATGCAACATTTTTTTTAAATGTTCGCGTTAAATCATAAAATCCATATACATTTTAAAAATAACATTTTAACATATAAATACCCATGAACATTTAAAATAATCATATTAAAAGCATAAATGTTTAAAATAAACATTTAAACTAAACATTTTAACATAAAAAATCCATAAAACATAAAAATCCATAAACATTAAAATAATCCTTTTAACATATAAAATTCCATAAACATCGATAACCATTAAAAATAGTCATATTAACACATAAATCAGCATTTAGGACACTGCCATGACGTTTACTAATTTCTAGGTGTAAAAAGATCGTTTTACCCCTAGACGTAAAATTTCATTTACTCTAACATGTCCCAAATAATTATTTAAGCTTGCATGAATTTTTTCATATTTTTTTTTAGCTTAATTCGATGACTTTTAAATTAATTTTAAATATAACGTATTAATGCGTTTTAATCCCGAATTAAACCAAGCCTTAATATAAAATTATAAAATTAAAAACTTAGACTTATAATAATTATTTAAGTTTAAACCTAATTTTTCATAATTTTATTAAGCATAAAACTAGGCATTTCAATTAATTCGTTAACTAACGTTTCGTGCGCCGATTAAAACTCGATTAAATTAAAAACTCATTATTTTGACCCCAAATTTTTAACATAACATTTTTGTGATTTATTCTACCCTTCCAAGTCATGAGCCACACCCGTGGACCCATGGATTCAATTTTTGTTCTTTAATTTTTGTTTTTGACACACAACCGAACCACCCGAGCCAACTCCTAATTTACTCGAGCCACGTCCGAGTCACCTCGAGCCAAAACCTAGCCAACCCATCTAGGGACCTTCTTGACCAAGCCCAGCCCGAAAAACCATCCATGGCCCGCTCAAAAGCCTCCTGGAACTGGACCCAAAAATCTATGTGTGTGTGTGTCTCCTTGTATGTCTAGAACTCCTAACCCAACTAGGACTCTCCCAGCCGAGCCACCACCGAGCCCACCTTACCATAACCATCCCAAGACCACGCCCAGACCAAACCCAGACCGACCCAGCCCCTGGACCTTGCGCACGAGCCACCTGAAGAAGACAGCACCTGTGCGTGACTCTAATGATGCAACCCTCACGTTTCTGTTACTAGGCCTCGAACCATCGAACCACCCCTTGAACCAGCCCCTCAAGCGCCCTTCTAGGACCCTAAGGACCTAACCTATCCCAGCCCAAAGCCCCTGGCCGAGCTCACAATCCATCTGCGTGAGCTGTTCACCTGCGCCCCTCGCATGCATCCTCTCGGGTAGGAGTCCTTCTTGGCAAGGACTCCTCCCAGACCACTTACTCGAGTCCTAGCATGGCTAGGACTCTTTCCTTGACTCCACCTTGGTCTTAGCTCGGTCCTGGTCCCAACCAAACCCAAGCTAATCCCCCAATTCGTGAAAACCGAACCATAAGATCATCCCATGACAGATTTGATTCTAGCTTTGCGTGTTCTGTTTCGTGCAGGGTTTGTGGCTGGGTCTAGGACTCTAAATTCATGAAAACAATGCTTGAACATAACTTATATCTTGGCAGCCCCTTACACAATACAAATACATGATTTTGGTAAACAAAAACTCAAGTTTAGAACCCATGTGCATGCAATTTCGAAAATAATTATCATGGCTCTTGATTTTTCATTCAAAACATGCAATAAATCATAATATGGTGTGATGATGTTTTGAAGGAAAGCATAGGCGTGCATTTGCGTTTTTAACGCACGAATAAACGTTGACGATTGCGAAGAACGGCGACAAAAACCCTCGGATGAATTTTCCCTTTGAAATTCTCGACTTTTCCTTTCAAATTGTGGTATGTGGGTGCCGTGTACTTGAGGGGAATTTTGGAGAATAGAATTCTGAAAAGTGGCGTACACAATGAGGGCTTATGGGGAGCTTTTGGCTATTTTATAGCTAATTAATCATTAATTAAGTTTAGGCCCATTAAGAATGTAAACTAGGCCCATTAGTGATTAATTAAAATTTTAAAAATAGTTTTCTTTAATAAAGTTTGTGAATTTATTAGCCGGATTGTCAAAACGCTCGTATTTTTGTTTCAAGTCCAACACCGATAAAAATTACGTCCCGGCGTAAAAAATCACCTCAAAAATCCGTTCCTCGATCGCAACTCGAATAACCTTTAAAAATACATTTTAATGCAACCATGTAGAAAAATACATTTTAAATATGCAAATATGCACAACATAATTAATTAATGTAATTAAAACATTTAATTAAAATACAAAGAATTTAATAACTCAAATGCATGTGGTTTTTGTGGACTTTTAAATTTTCGGGGCGTTACACGACACTTGTGCGACCTTCAATGGTTCAGGGATATAATTAGCTATGGGATTATATATCCATGTGATTCAAAATAACATTTATTCTTATTCGGGCTTATCCTAATTTAGCCACATTCTTTCCATCAACACTTTGATGAAGAATGTCAGAAATCATTTCTGATTTCACCTATCAGATCATGGTAAGAACTTCTAATAGCATCACCCCATGATCCCCAAGTATCGTTACCAAGCCTGCAAGAGCATTAAGTTATGGTTAGCATACAGTATGGTACCTTCATATCATATATCTCGAGAGAATATGCAACATATCGAGAGTTGTCGAGGAATTCGATAACAATGTGACGTATCTTTGAGTAGACATTGTATGTGTAATTAGGAAAACACCATTATTTAAAACACATTTCTTGCTCAAGCCAAAGATTCGTTGCACTATTAATTTATCATATCACATAGGATATATTCACCCGTAGGCAAACAGTGAATCCCCAACTACAATGCATTTGCTCCTACGTATTTCAAAATTACATCCAACATGGCCACCTGATAACCCTCGATAAAGTTGATAAACTGATCAAAGTGCATGCTAGTACGTAGAATCCTTACATTGTCCCAGCTCAAAGGACTAATAGTATACAACCTTAATACAACCTTAACCGTGGACTATTCCACTTGATAATTGTGAACTACTTGGGCAGTCCAATGGAGTGTTGTTCAATGAATCATCAAAGAGCACCCATCTATATGAATAGACATCTCCATATGTTAGCCAATGAAACATGATATTTACATAACAGATGCTAGTCTCAAGCTTAAGCGACCTTAATTCTTATTTTAGGCGGCTGGTTCGACTAGGAACTTTTTTAACTATATGATACACTTTTTAATGAGTTTCACGATCTTACGTTTTGAGGCAGATCTCATGGTACCAATTATATATTCAAGAAATTTATCTATGCAGCTTGCATGGGTATATAGATTAATTTAATGTCATAATTAGATAAAATCATAAAATATTATTAAAATAAATATCTTTTTTACATTAGAGTCAATAAATCTCAAGCTACAAGTTAGCTCGTTGGACACTTACACTACAAGAAATTCAATATACAACCACACTCAAAAGACAACGGTTTTATCAGAAACCGTTGTCTTTTTTATTTTTAACAACGGTTTTCGTTAAAACTGTTGTTTTTGTGAATTTTTCCTTGTCAAAGATAACAATTTTTTAAAAACCGTTGTCTTTTATGGGTCAACGACAACGGTTTTAGCAAAACGTTGTCTACGGGCGTGTTTTTTTGGTTGCTAAAGACAACGGTTTTAAACCGTTGTCGTGTATGGGTTACGACAATGGTTTTATAAATCATTGTCTATTAGCGTGTTTTTTACGACATTCGAAAACGATTTTAGAAAACCGTCGCCGATTAGTGTGTTTATTAGAAACAACACTATGTAAATCCGTTGCTAATTTTAGCGATAGTTTTAGAACAACCGTCGCAATTTTGAAAATAGCGGCGCTTTTGATAAAAACTGTCGCTAAATTTAGCGACAGTTTCAGTAAACTGTTGCATATTTGAAATTGGCGACAGTTTTTTGTGAGACAGTCGCTAAATATAGCGACGGTTATAAAATTCGACAGGTTTCAAAAAAAACGCCTTAATTAACGACAGTTTTACCAATAACCGTCGCAAAATGTCTATAAATACCGCCATTTTCGATCCATTTTCTTGCACCCCACTTCACATCACTTAAAATTTTTATCTCTTACACGATTTTACCACTTCACAACCCTTAAATTTTTTATCTTTTACACGATTTTACCACTTCACAAAACTTAAAATTTTTATCTTTTACACGATTTTACCAAGTCACAACACAGATTTATAAAATTATTAATTTTTTTTAATTTTACCTAAAATATTAGCAACGGAATTTATGCACAAACCGTCGCTAATTTAGCGACAATTTATGCATGCATTAGCGACGGTGTTTAGAAAACCTTCGCTAAGTATAGCCACGGTTTAGTAAACCGTCACTAATTAGCAACGTTTTTTGATAAATCCGTCGCTAATTTTATTAGGGACGGTTTTTCAAAAACCGTCGCAAATTGTACCTATAACAGTTGTCTTTGAGCGAACTATTTAACAACAGGGGCTTTAACAACAGTTTTAAAATGGCTACATTTTTTTGTAGTGCTACTCTAACAATCTCGCACTTTCTCTATATCCAACTGGTCATAGATCTTAGACCAATTGCTTCACGATGCTTCTCAAACATTGGTCAGGACAAGGGCTTAATCAGTGGACCAGCGAGTTGTCTGCAGAGGCGACTCTCTCTACCGATATGCCTCCTCTTCCCACAATCTCCTAGATTATGTGGAACTTTTTTAGTATATATTTGGACCGTTGATAAGACCTCATTTCCTTTGCTTGCATAGTGACACCAATTTTGTCACAGTAGACCGGGACTGGATCAACTATTTGAGGAATGGCACCCGAATCTTGAACGAAATTCCTCATTCAAACTCCATTATTTACTACAGCCAATACAGTTATGTTTCGACCTCAGTGGTTGAATCCGTTGTGGTGCTTTGCTTGGAACTCTTCCAAGAGACATCACAATCATTGAGCTTGAATTCAAATCCAGAAGTTGATTTCGAACTGATTAAAAGTTATAATCGGTTTAGCTTTCCAAATAGACTTAGATAGAGTCACACCATGACACATTAGAAGATATCATCTCTTGGACTCCTCCATAGAGAATCTCTTAAGTATCGTATCGATATATGTGTATTGGGTGAGCCTTAACATCCTCTTTGATTTATCCCTATAGATCTGTATCCTAATACATAGGATGCTTCACCCATATTCTTCATAGAGAATTTACTAACTAATCATACTTTAGTTGATTACAACATCCCTATATCATTCCCAATAAATAGTAGGCCATCAATGTAAAGTACCGGGAATGTCACTGCACTCTCACTAACTTTATTGTAGGCCCAAGATTCCTCAGGGTTTTTGGCTGTCAAATATGTGGTTCCAACTTCTTGATGCCAGTGTGGGTCAATTAATGGATCTCTGAAGTTTGCATAGTTTATGTTCATTTTCTACTAATGTGAGCCTTTCAAGCTGAGACATGTAAATCTCTTCTTTAATGTCGTCATTAAGGAACTCTGTCTTCACATCTATCTGCCATATTTCATAGTCACAACATGCTGCTATGGCTATCAGTATCCTAATGGACTTGAATATCGCGACTGGAGAAAATATTTCCTCATAATCAACACCTTGTCTTTGAGTATATCTTTTTGCTACCAATATTTATTTGAAGGTCACCACATTTCTGTTGAAAACTTAATTCCGGTGTTTTGACAAAAGACTTACCAACTGAAAGCAACTGAACTGATCATCAACTGAACATGTCATCTGCTGAACTCAGTTAACTGATCTATACAACTGAAGTTCATTCTCGTCACCTGATCCTTTACCATCTGATCTCTCAACTGTACGCGTCATTAGTTGAAAGCGACAACCGACAAATAGTACAAATACCTGCAACTAGTAGTGGAACGCCGCATTTCAGAATGAACAGTGTACGACTGACAGAGTATATCGACGTGGCAATCAACGGTTAGAATATTCAAACATTCTTTAATGTTACCGTTGAGAGGAGAGCCTATAAATAGTCGAATGCAGCAACTGAAGAAACACCCGACTTTCAGTTATCTCATTTTACTTGCTGTCGCGCTGCAAAAATATTTACTTGCATTCAGAAATCAAAGCTCACGCTTATCAGTTATATCAGTAGTATTCAAGACTACACTCTCGAGCTTACATAGCACTTTGTAATCGTTGATAGATTTTCTAAGTTTTGCTAAGATCAGTTACGATCTGTAAAAGTGTTGCATACTAAGAGTTTCAGTTTTGGCAAAGTGATAAGTCCAAACTGAAGTGGGTCAGTACAGTGTTTTGTATTTGATCAAAGTCTTTTAGTGAATATCCTATCTTCGTGATAGAAGGGGTGACGTAGGAGTTATTCAAGTCTCCGAACATCCAGAAACAAATTGTGGTGTCATTACTTCAGTTGTCATTTTCAGTTAGATACTCTATATTTCAGTCACTTTATTTTTCGCAACTGTTTTATTCAGTTTAACTGATTGTTATTGACCGACGGGATATCTAGTTTCAGTTTGTAACAAAACTGAACTCATATTGTCGAAGAATATTTAAATTCGAGCAGTGTTTATTCAACCCCCCTTCTAAAAACTCTTTATTCGATTAACCGATCCTTTCAAGTGGTATCAGAGCAAGTTATATCCTATCAAAGATTATCTATACTCAAATTGTTCACTATGTCTTCATTCAACAAGATTCCTATGTTCTCAAGAGAAGACTTTGACGATTGGAAGATTAGGATGCAGGCTCACCTAGCTGCACAAGATGATGATATGTGGTACGTTATAACTGACAGACCCATGAAGATTTTGAAAGCCAATACAGCTGTTGCCATTACTGATGGGGCACCTCATCTTATAGAAAAGCCCAGAGATGAGTGGACTACTGAGGACAAGAGGAAAGCAAATCTAGACAATGTAGCAAAGGACATATTGTATTAAACACTGGACAAAGTAACGTTCAGTAAAATCAAGATGTGCAAGACAGCCAAAGAGATTTGGGAGAAGTTAATTCAGCTTTGCGAAGGCAACAAACAAACCAAAGAAAGCAAACTTTCTGTTGCCGTGCAGAAGTTCGACAACATCAGAATGAAAGTTGGAGAAACAATGCATGAATATGATGAAAAAACCAGCTGCATCATCAACGAGCTGAATGTACTTGGAAAAGTGCATACCAATAAAGAAGTAGCATTGAAGGTGATCAGAGGTCTTCCCAAAGAATGGGATGTTAAAACTATGGCAATGAGGGAGTCTAAAGATCTAAACAAAGTTGAACTCCATGACCTATTTTCTGACCTGAAGGCATACGAGTTTGAACTACAAACTCGAGAAGGAGAACCATCTACCCCAGCAGCTACTACTGTCTTAACTGCTGTAAGAACAGAACCAACTGGTTCAGTTGAGAAAGCTGCTGATCAACTAAGCAATGATGCCATGTCATTGTTCATTAAGAAATTTGGAAGATTTATGAGGAAAAATCAAGGGAATTTTCAGAAGCACTATCAAAGAAACAACTCCAGAGAAGAGTCAAATGCATGCTACAACTGTGGCAAACCAGGTCATTATATTGCTGACTGTCCCAAGCCTAAGAAGGACAGTCAAGTTTCAACTGAAAGAAAGAAGAAAGTGTATGAGCACAAGAGGAGATCTAAGGACGACAAGAAGCCTTACAAAAAGAAACATTAAGTACTCATAGCTGAAGATAGCAAAGCCAAATGAGCAGAGACTGACAGCGAGGAATCAGAACTAGAAACTTCATGCAGTTCTAGTGACAATGAAGAAGAAGTAAAATGTTTGATGGCTGCTGATACAGAACTAGAGTCCAGCAGTCAACATGTATTTGATTTTAGTTCAACTAATTTTACCAGAGAAGAACTTATTTCAACATTGCATGACACGGTTAATGAGTATCAAAAGCTTGCTTTATAGTTTGAAAAAGCCAGAGCGAAGCAAAATGATCCCAAAGACGATAAAACAAAAACTGATGAATCAGTTGATATGTTGAGTCTGAAAAGGGAATTGCTGAGCTCAGAAACGAAAGAAGCAGGGATCAATTAATGATTCAAAAGTTGTTGCTTGAACCAGGTCATTATATTGCTGACTGTCCCAAGCCTAAGAAGGACAGTCAAGTTTCAACTGAAATAAAGAAGAAAGTGTATGAGCACAAGAGGAGATCTAAGGACGACAAGAAGCCTTACAGAAAGAAACAGAAGTAATCCTAGCTGAAGATAGCAAAGCCAAATGGGCAGAGGCTGACAGCGAAGAGTCAGAACCAGAAACCTCTTGTAGCTCTAGTGAAGACGAGGAAGAAGTAAAGTGCCTGATGGCTGATGACACAGAAGATCAATCAAGCAGTCAACAGGTATTTGACTTTAGCTCAACTGATTTCACAAGAGAAGAACTTATCTCGACTCTTCATGACATGGTCAATGAGTATCAAAAGCTTACTTTATCTTTTGAAAAAGCCAGAGCAAAGAAAAATGATCCCAAAGACGATAAAACAAAAACGGATGAATAAGTTGTTATGTTGAGTCTGAGAAGGGAGATTGCTGAGCTCAGTAATGAAAGAAGCAGGGATCAATTAATGATTCAAAAGTTTTTGCTTGAAAATTCAAAGCATACTGAGCTTATTTAGGCTTGGAAAAAATCTTCTGATGCTTTAACTGACATACAGAATTCTCAAAAATCAGTTACTGATAAAACTGGTTTAGGATTCAGTAGTAAAGATGATTCGTCCTCCAAAGATAGTCAGCCAAAACTGAATATAAACAAAGAGAAATATATTCATTTTGTTAAATCAGTTATGGTACAAGAACAAGCTGAGCCGAGTAAACTGATTGAACAACCAACTCAAAGTATGAACAAGGGCAAAAGATGTGGAATTGGTTATAGCCCAAAAGTTGTGACTGACTCTCGAAGTCAGCAACCAAAAATTTTCAGCAAAAATTACTCAAATGGCTACTCAAATTACTACAACAGTAAGCCAGTTCAGAAAAGATACTGGCTGAACAATCAGTTGAAAAAGGGCAAATCACATGTTGTATCTCCTGCACATCATACACCAAGCACACACAGACAGGGAAAGACCATCTGGAATACAGCAACTGGACGGTCAGTTAGACTGATCCAAGTCTGGATTCCTAAAGGACTAATCAAATTTAGACCCAAATAGAAAAAGGGTACCAGAATCTTATCTTTTGTGTGATTGCAGGTAACAGGTACAAGCATTGAATCTATATGGTACTTGGATAGTGGATGTTCACGCTACATGACTGGAGATTCAAAATTATTATCTCAACTGGTTAAGTACACTTGACCAAACATCAGTTTTGGAGATAATTTTAAAGGTAAAACTGTGGGTAAGGGTAAGCTTATCCATGGTAACTTCACCATTAATGACGTATTATTAGTTGAGAACCTCAAGTATAATCTGATTAGCATCAGTCAGTTATGCGATAATGGATTCTCAGTTCAGTTTGACAAACATTCTTGTTCAGTCAAAAGCTCAACTGAAGAGATCATCCTAACTGGCAAAAGGTGTGGAAACATTTATAAAGTCAGCTGGAATGATCAACCTTATGCGCCAATATGTTTTATTGCTTCAAAATCTTCTAAAAACTGGTTGTGGTATAAGAGATTAAACCACCTGAATTTCAAATCTATTGCTTATTTGAGTAACCACGATCTTGTTACTGGATTGCCCAAAATGGATTTTATCAAAGACAAAATTTGCTCAGCATGTCAGTTTGGTAAGCAAATCAAATCTTCTTTTAAGAACAAGGGTCGTAAATCTTCTTCCCGATGCTTAGAGCTGTTACATATGGATCTATTTGGTCCAATACCAGTCATGAGCTTAGGGGGAATGAAATACACCTTGGTGGTTGTAGATAACTTTTCAAGATTCACATGGGTCATATTTCTCAAATACAAAGACCAAACTGCTGCTCAACTGATTAAGCTTTTCAAAAGATTATTAAATGAAAAATCAGTTGGAATTGACAGAATCAGATCCGATCGAGGAACCGAATTTATCAATCAAATTTTTTCAAATTATTTAGAGAATACCGGAATCAAGCATGAGCTCTCAGCAACTAGAACTTCTCAGCAAAATGGTGTAGCTGAAAGGAGAAATCGAACCCTCAAAGAGGCTGCTAGAACGATGCTTGCTGATTCTAGTATCTCTCAAAGGTTTTGGGCAGAGGCAGTGAACACTGAGTGTTACACTCAAAACAGATCAATGATTAATAAGAATAATATGAAAACACCTTATGAGATCTGGCATGGAAGAAAAAGTGTGGTTTCCTACTTCAAAATATTCGGCTGCAGATGTTTTATACTTGTCAATGGTAAAACTCATTTAAAAGCTTTTGATGCTAAATCTGCAGAGGGAATATTTCTTGGTTATTCTTCAGTTAGTAAAGCTTATAGAGTCTTCAACAAAAATACTTTGATTGTTGAGTAATCTATTCATGTTGTGTTTGATGAATCTGCACTAACTATTAATCCAACTGATACAGTTGAGCTAGCTGATAGATTTACAGATATAAGCTTGGATGATGATGACGATGAAGATATCCATATTAATCAAAGCAACCTCCAAACACCTGAACCGGAGATATTGGATCAATCAGCTGAATTGGAAGCAAATCTTGAAAATCAGTTAGTGGAGCAAACAAATGTGAATCATTTGCCAACTGAATTAGCTCCAACTGAGAACACTCAGTTACCTATCGAAGAAATTACTGATAGAGAAGCAACAAATGCTGAACTTAGGTGGAAGAAATCACATCCTCCAGAACTGGTAATAGGTAATTCATCTGATCTAGTAAGAACCAGAAATCAGATGCTCAATCTATTTATTCATTCAGCCTTTGTATCTCAATTGGAACCAAAGAAAACTGATGAAGCTCTTGCTGATCCTAACTGGATAAATGCAATGAAAGAGGAGCTAAATCAGTTTGTCCATAACAACGTCTGGAACTTAGTTCCAAGACCAATTTCAAAAAATATTATAGGTACAAAGTGGGTGTACAGGAACAAACTGAACGAAGATGGTTCAGTTGTGCGCAACAAAGCAAGGCTAGTAGCACAAGGCTATAGGCAAGAAGAAAGAATTGATTACGATGAGACATATGCACCAGTTGCAAGACTGGAAGCAATCATAATATTCCTTGCCTATGCTTCATTCAAAAACTTCAAAGTCTATCAAATGGATGTAAAGAGTGCATTTCTGAATGGCCAGTTGCAAGAAGTATACGTTGAACAACCTCCAGGTTTTATCAATCATCACCTTCCTGATCATGTATGTCATTTGAACAAAACCTTATATGGTCTTAAACAAGCTCCAAGAGCTTGGTACGAAACTATTTCAAAATTTCTAACTGATCACGATTTCTTGGTTGGAACAGTTGATAAGACCTTGTTCAAATTTTCTAATAATGATCATATTTTACTTGTTCAAATTTATGTTGATGACATTATATTTGGGTCAACTAGCCCAAAATTATGCGAGAAATTTTCCAAGTTAATGCAGGATAAGTTCGAAATGAGCATGATGGGTGAAGTGACATTCTTCTTTGGTTTACAAGTGAAGAAACTGGATTCAGGAACTTTTATCAGTCAAACCAAATACACTAAGGAATTGCTGAAGAAATTTGGTGTGGAATCATGTTCAGCTGCAAGCACTCCCATGAGCTCATCAGTTAAATTAGACACCGATCAAGGGGGAACATCAGTTGAGACGACGCTTTACAGGGGTTTAATAGGTTCGTTATTGTACCTAATTGCTAGTCGTACTGATATTGTGTTCGCTGTATGTATGTGTGCAAGATTTCAAGCAAATCCTAAGCTATCACACTTTTCAGCTGCCAAGCGTATCCTGAAATATCTCAAAGGCACACAAAATGTTGGGTTATGGTATCCTAAAGACTCATCTTTCAATTTAGTTGGTTATTCAGATGCAGATTATGCAGGATGCAAGCTTGATCGAAAAAGTACAAGTGGATCATGTAAGTTTCTAGGAGACAGACTGATCTCTTGGTTCAGTAAGAAGCAAACATCCATAGCAATTTCCACAACTGAAGCAGAATATCTTGCTGCTGGAAGCTGCTGTGCTCAACTGCTCTGGATTCAGCAACAACTGAAAGATTATGGTGTTGATGCAAAGGAATCTCCCATATTCTATGACAACACAAGCACAATTGCTATTACCTATAATCCACTTCTTCACTCCAGCACTAAGCACATAGATGTCAGACATCACTTCATCAGAGATCATGCCCTGAAGAAGAATATCAGACTGGAATACGTCTCAACTGAGCAGCAAGCGGATGATATCTTCACCAAACCATTGGGCGAGACTAAGTTTTCTCATTTTCGCAATATACTTGGATTAAATGATTTATCCTAATCAGTTTCCTTTTGGTTTCAACTGCTTTCAGTTAATCTTTTGTCAATTAATTGTTATTCAGAAATTTTGCTCTTGATTTACTTGTTAACTAAAGAAATCGAGTAATGCAGGAAAATAACCAAAATAAGATAAATTGCAAATTCTTATTATTCACTGGAGGAAATTTTTACGTATTACAGCATTCAGTTCATCTTGAACAAAATCTCTCCAGTTGGACAGCCAGTGTCCTAAGTCTCCAGAACTAGTCTTGGTGAAGCTGGCAGACTCAGCTATGTCCTCCAGGATCTTCTTCTCTTTGTGAAGCAATAGTTCGTAGATGTTATCTTGTTTGAAAATGTACTCAGCATGGGCTTCGTGCAAACGCTCCCGATATTTCTTTAGCTTTTCCACCAAAAGGGAAGTAGTGGCCATCTCATTCTCTCAGAGAAAGTGGAGCTTTTGGAGACTCTCCCAGTAACGAAGAATTTGATGGAAAACATCATTTTCCATCTCAATCTTTCTATTCTCCAGCGCTGCTTTCATAAACTCCTCTGCCATGTCTGGAGATTTTGAACCACTAGCACCTGCCATTTTATATTTCTGAATGTTATCTGCTGATATACTTGTGACTAACTGTTTAACTCTTATTTATAGAACATGACGAGGAGGATGAAAGGACAATGTCTTTTTAAATGACGATTACTCTACCAAGCATCAGGATTTCCTTTAATTAATCTTCTTTATGTTATCGTCATTTTCTTTAATGCATTTATTTAGGGAGAATATTGGTTTTAAGAGGTTAACTGAGAAGACAATTGATTAGTCAGTTCTCAACTGAAAGGACACAGTAACAACTGATCGTTCAGTTGAGCTTCTCACTAATCTTCTCACATAAGTTAACTAATTAAACCTATTATATTCTAAATCAAGCGACGTGACTGTCTTTCAAGCATTAAATGCTGCTTTTCAGTAACTGATTAGTGTCAACGTGGACACCTTTGAAACCGTTCAAATACACACGCATTTGGCACAGTACACACGAATTTATTTAAAATTTTCTTGGACTGACACGTGCCCAAAAATTTGAACAGTCACTTACAAAAGGATTTACTCGCTCCATTTCAGTTTTTCTTTACGCTTATCCACAATCTTTTGAGAGCAAGAACAAATTTCATCCTTCAACTTTTTTTCAGGAATTCATTCAGTTCTAAATGACGACTCAAATTCCCGCTTATATGCTAAATGCTATGGCTATCAATTTTGGGTCAATTCTATCCTTCGGTGATGATGATGTCAAGAAAGTTTTTCAAAAACTTGAGACTGCTGGATTACGGACGTTCTTGGGAAAATCATCTCAAGAAATCTACCCAAAAGAACTTCAGGATTTCTACTCCACCGGTATGGTCAACTCTGATGGCAACATAGTTTCTACTGTCAATAATCAGTCTCTGACCATCTCTGAAGACTCCTTTGGAGAAATTTTCTCTCTACCCTCTGATGGATTGGCACACCTCTCGGATGTTAAAGCTTCTGATATTGAAGAGATGCAAACTTCACTTTCCGCTGATGGACGGAAGATCAAAGTCTTCGATCCAAAGAAAGAACTGAAGTATGAAGTTCAGTTACTTGCTGATGTTGTAGCCAAAGGGCTTTTGGCAAAAGCTGGATCTTTTGCTGCCCTTACTTTGGAGAAATTTCAAGCCATTTCTGTTATTATGGTTGATCTTCAACTCAACTGGAAGCATCTTATATTTAATATTCTGAATAATATGTTTTTGTCTTCCAATCAGTCAAAGGGTTTTGCTGTGCAACTCAGCTATCTGCTGAAAATAAAAGGGTTAGTGGCTGATGATTCAGAAAGATCATCAAAGTTTAAAGTCTTTAATGCGAAGAACACTATGCCACTGAAGACCAAACTGGAAATTTCTCCAGCTCAGTTTGCCAAGATCAAACAGGAGATTGGGACTGATCGAGCGGCTCCAAAATCGGTGAAGAAGGCCAAAACTTTGGCTCAACTGAAGGTAGCAAAGAGGAAATTAATATTGAGTGCATCTGATTCAGAAAAAACTCCATCCCCATAGATTGCCAAGAAACCAAGAACCCAAAGGGTTAAATCATCATCTACCGAGGTATCCATTCCTACTGATACGATAATTTCTTCAGATGCTCAGCAACCAATAGAAGCAGTCCCTTTGAAAATCATTCCACCAGAAGCTTCAGTTGGTTCCAAAAAGGAATCAGTTAGGACCAAAGCTCCTCTGATTCAGATCACTCGCCCTGCTAGTGTGGCACCTGCTCGACCCAAAGGTATAAAATTTATAGAGCTGGTGGAATCAACTCGAACAGGATTGGAAATCCCTCACATTCTGAGTACTGATAAAGGCAAGGGTAAGCTGATTCAAGAGCCCAGACCTTCCAATGCCATTCAGACAGACACATATTAACCTTGTGTGGGCAAAGGTTAATAGTTTTGCAGCTTCAAAAATTCAGTCCTATGATGCTTGGACAACTTTTCGTACACAAGTTTTTGCCAAGCAACTGAAGAAGAAATCACAGCTGAACACCTTCATCAAATTGGAAGCATTTGTTCTAAGAACGATGAAAGCTGCCACAATTGCTCAGGCTATGGAAAGAAAAACTTATTTGTTTGATCAGATGAGAGCAAAGAAGTTAGCACAAATTCTTAATAAGCTGAAGGCTAACTACATTCCAACAAATCCTACTGCGTATGCTGATCAAGCAGTAATTACTCAGCTTGATACTGATTTGTTTAGGTTACAATCTCAGATAAAATTTTGGGAAACAGATCAAGAATTAGTTCTTCATCAAGGCGATTCAGATAATGATGAAGAGGAAAAAATTGAGGAACCGACTTCTGAGCAGCAAAAACCATCCTCTGAACAGGTTCTTGTTCCAGTTGAAGAGCCAGTTCAGGATATGCCTCAACCACCTCCTGCTGAACAACAACTGTACACTGAAGCCGAGCTTTCCTTTGCAAACATTGAGGAAATTATCCAAGCAGTGGTGCAGGATACCAATTTGAGTGAACCTATGTCTAATCCAGTTGATCACTCTGCTGATCAAGTCAATCCAGAGGTCACCATCTCTTCAGAAGAACCAGTTCAGCAAGATCTATCTGCTGAACAAGCTATTTCAACTGATGTGCCGATTGATTCTCAAGTTCATCCTTTAGAGGCACCAGTTTTGGTTTCTTCACCATCTGCTATTCATCAGGACATCTCATCTGCTGATCAGAATCCACCATCACCGCCTCTAGTTCAAGGAGAAATCAATGAAACTAATATTCCAGTTCAGAATTTTGCTGCTACAGTCTCAACTGAACAAGCCTTAGTCATTTTTGAACACACCTCAAGAGAACCAGGAACCTCTCATCATTCTCCTCCTCCATCTTCATCAGATTTTGATCTTATTTTTGAAGAAGTTCAGAATATGCAGGACAGTATGCAACAAATGCTTACTGCCATCTCAAAGATTCAGAACACTCAAATGTCACACACTCTGAAGTTGGACCATTCTCATCAGTTCAACTTAGAAAAACTGAACGCCATACAAATTGCTGTTACCTCTCTTTCATTCGCAGTTGAAGATATACAGAAAAACAGAGGGATATTTTCAAGTCTCACTGCCACTCAAGACTCTATCGACAAACGAGTTGACAGTGTGGAGTCTCTTGTCTCAAGAAAGATAGAACTGCTACAACTCTCAATGTCTACTGCTATCAATAGCATTTCATCCTCTGTCCAGCTCCTTTCAACTGACGTTCGGAAATTATCTCACAAGATGGAGCTGTTTGACAAAAAAGGGGAAGAGATCAAAGAGATCTTAGAACAGCAGAAGAAATCTTAAATTCTTGTATTTGTGAAGAATATGAGTTCAGTTGAATCTACATCTTATTTTATCTACAAGAGTTCAATTATTCAGTTATATTTTCTCTATGTTTTGTCAAACACCATAAAGGGGGAAATTGTTGAAAACTTAATTCCGGTGTTTTGATAAAAGACTTACCAACTGAACTAAGCAATTGAACTGATCATCAACTGAACACGTCATCTGCTGAACTCAGTTAACTGATCGATACAACTGAAGTTCATTCTCGTCAACTGATCCTTTACCAACTGATCTCTCAACTGTTAACGCTTATCAGTTATATCAGTAGTATTCAAGACTACTCTCTCGAGCTTACATAGCACTTTGTAATCGTTGATAGATTTTCTAAGTTGTGCTAAGATCAGTTACGATCTGTAAAAGTGTTGCATACTAAGAGTTTCAGTTTTGGCAAAGTGATAAGTCCAAACTGAAGTGGGTCAGTACAGTGTTTTGTATTTGATCAAAGTCTTTTAGTGAACATCCTATCTTCGTGATAGAAGAGGTGACGTAGGAGTTATTCAAGTCTCCGAACATCCAGAAACAAATTGTGGTGTCATTACTTCAGTTAGATATTCTATCTTTCAGTTAGTTTATTTTATGCAACTGTTTTATTCAGTTTAACTGATTGTTATTGACCGACGAGATATCTAGTTTCAGTTTGTAACAAAACTGAACTCATATTGTCGAAAAATATTTAAATTCGAGCAGTGTTTATTCAACCCCCTTTTCTAAACACTCTTTATTTGATTAACCGATCCTTTCAATTTCCATTTGCCCCAAGTTTCTTTTTTTTTAATCCATTTACATCATATGAGAAAAATTCCTCAGGTGAGAGAATCTCATTATCTTTAAAGTAGTCTTGAAACTTAGTACTTGTATTCTCCACATCGATCTGATCAAAGTGCTTTAATACTCTTTCCTAATTGTTTCTCTACTTCAGCTCTGAATTATTTGAAATTTTCAAAGGCTTCAGAATTTTATTTCATTAAATACATATACTCCAATCTCGAATAGTTGTCAGTAAAGGTAATGAAGTACGATTGACTATATCTCATGCTAACACTTAGCGGCAACACATGTATCTAGAGAAAGGGGCTTTTGTCATATTTCTTTTCAGACAAGACTCAAATATGTCCAGAGAGTTTATGTCTGACGAGTCAAACATGCCCTCTTCCACTAGCTTGTGTATCCTTCTTTAGGAAATTTGTCCTAGCCTAGCATGCCACAAATGTGCTTAATTCACTCTCTCGGTTTTTTTGTTGATATCGTGTTTACTTGGACATGGTTCTTTGGAATATCTTTTATTTTTAAGTTATATAGATCTTTTTGTATTTCAACTATTCAAATCAAATATTCATTCTTGTAAATAGTGCAAACATCTTTGCTAAATAAACAAGAAAATCCATTTTTATCAAGCATAGAAATGAAAATAATGTTATAATCAAATCTAGAATATATAAAACATCTCTAAAAAACAACTTAAAATTGTTGTTTAATATTAAATAAGCATCCACTATGAATTTTGCAGAAACTCTTGCTCCATTGTCCATCCTCAGGAAGGTCTCACCTTCACTTAGCTTTCTATTTTTTGTAATTGCCTACAAAGTATTGCACAGATGAGATCCATATACGATATCTAATACCCAAGAGTTGAATTAATTGAGACATTTATTTTAATATAAAACATATAATTGCCGGAACCCTTATAGGAAATATACACCTTGCAATTGCGCCTCCGATGTCCAAGCTTTTTGTAGTCGAAATATATGTCTTCCACCTTTCCAGGCTTTTCGGACCCTTTAGAAGAGTTTGTAGCCTCGTTCTTACCGGGTTTGCTTTTATTGGAAGGATATGAGCATTTATTCCCTTCCATTTTGGCCCTTTCTTCGTCTCAGACAAAGAGCCCACGAGCAAAACATGTTTTTCCTTGTTGACGGTGGCTTCATAACTATTAAGCATGTTGAACAAATCTTCAAGGCTAGCATTCAACTTGTTCATATTGAAGTTCATCACAAACCATCAAACGACGATGACAACGATAATAATAGAATTTCCATGGACATCTCATTGGGGATAACAAGGTCAAAGCCTAACTTTTCAATGAGCTCAATCATCCTCATGCCATGCTCATGGATCGAGGCCCTTTCTCGCAAGCGTGATAAGGGTGCCAATTCGGGTGGGTTGGGTCGAGTTGAATAATAGTACTATTCAAAAATTTATCAACCCGAACCCAACCCGATCCGAACCAACCCAAAAATTCTAAACCCGAACCTGAATCAACCCCATGAACCTAATTTTGATTTTTTTTATTTTTTAAAGAAAATTAAATTAAATTTTAAAAAAATAATATTTTAATTTAAACACATAATAACAAAATCTCCCTCATATATATGATATAAATTTGAAAGTCTAATTATAGAAAATTAAAATAAATTTACTAAATCAAATAAACAATTGTTTAAAAAATAAAAATGTACAAAATAAATATTAAATTATGAAAATTTATGATATAAATAATTATTTTTTAAGACATATAATATATAAAAATGTATGGAATATTTGTTAATTATATTTTTTAAAAAAATTTAAAATTTTCGGGTCAACCTTAACCTAACCCAATCATTTTTTTTGGGTCAGCTATCGGGTCCAACCCGATCTGACCCAAACCCGAAAACCCCAAACCCAAACCTGATTTTTTTCGGTTGAACCGTGTCGGATTGGTGGTTCGTGTTTGATTTTGACACCCATACATGATGTCATGAGCTCCTTGACAGTAGCGTGCCTGAGTGACGTGTTTGTTCACCATTCAACTCTTGTAGGTGGCCATAAATATCAACAGCATTGGCAGCTTCCTCAAATCACCTATGTAACTCATTTGACATAGAAGGTACCATATAGCTCTTAGCTTAAAATCACGGTCCCATCATTTTTTAAGCTTGGCCAATTCCTTAGTAGGGGCATTGGGAGTAGCCTCTTTTTGAGGAACTTTCTTGAGCACATATGTTATTTTTTCAGAATTTAAACTATTTTGATATTTTCATCACTCTCTGATGAAAACAGAAAATATGATCTTAGTGAGTACGCAAGCCCCAATTGTTAAATCATTATCCCGAATAATATCAGCCAATCACAGTTTTCAAAATGTAGAGCCCAATTACAACTCCTTGCAACCCTTATGTAATCTTACCTCAAGTTTGAGGAAGGACCAATAATATGATCTCCTTTCTCTTCAAGCGTCGAGCCCAACCTATCAATTTCGAATATTAGTGAACGATCGTCATGAGAACTCCCAATGATATGAGCCAAAATCATGGAAGTTCCACGTAGTTCACATCTTCCGGCGTCCAGTTCTCTTCAACAATATGAGCCAGACACTGACACATATAGCGTTCATCATGCAACCACCGTTGATGGAAAGAAAAAAGAAATATTAAACTTTCTTTTAAATTTTTTTATTGGGTTTGATTTAAATTTTGGATTTTATCCAAAATGAGATATTTTATTTTAAAATTTTGTCTCATCATTAATTTTAGAAGCTTGTGTCATGTTTGTTTGTTGCTTACCGGATTCATGCAATTTTTATTATTATATTAATAATAACAGACATACTAATTTATTTATAATATATCACATACATTATAAATAATAAAAGATGATCGATAACCGAGAGCTAAATGATGATCGATATCACAACCATAATAAAAGATATGGATCCATGTCCAAAACTTAGGTAAATACAGGGATGAAATGCAATATTATATAAGCTCCCAGTATTTTATACGTTTTCGATTTTCAAAACTCTTTTAGAGGATCTGAGCTCACCATCTTCAAATATTTTTCTCCCACTAAATCTAAAATTTATATAAAATTTTACGGCACGTTGGGATAAAAATTAGGGGTGGAAACATGCCATAAACTAGGCTCACTTTTAGTTATCAAGTATTTCAAAATACATGTAAAATATCTTAACATACACTTAGCAAATTAGTTATGATTCTCGCTCATCATTTTACCATATAATATCATATCTTATATTAATTCAATAATATCACATATTATTTAGAAAACATGTATCTTGATATACGAAACATGTATCTTATAAATTATCACTAATCGTCAAATTAATAAGTTAAATAAAAAATTAATTAAATTTCTTGTAAAAACTCATTTTTACTATAAATAACTAAAATCTAATTCTAATTATTTATTTCATGAATATAAATATAAATCTATTATTATATTAAGGAACCAATATTTAACAATTGTGAACTATCATTTAAGTCTTTAGCTTGATTTTCTTTATTAGGTAATAGAATTTAATTAATTCAAGAAAATATGTAAGGATAAAAAATAAATTTAGAAGAGTAGTAAATAAATTTATCTTAACAAATAATTCGTTTGGATTAATAACAGTGAAATTTTATTCTTGTCAGTTGGGTTATCAGTAATTCTCAGAATGAATTTTGCGAAATTAGACTAATTGAGACTGTTCGGGCAGATAGCTTATCAAGAAAATATATTAATTAATTAATTAAAAATAGTAAAATTAATAATAATATAAAAGAAACAATTTCTGAGAATTGTGAATTGACATTTATGTAATTACCTTGCTTTTCTTTATAAATTAATGGATTTTAATTAACATAATACTATATAAAATATTAGTATAAATATAAATATAAATATAAATCTAATCTAAATATATAAAAAAACAAATGTTTGATATTTGTGAATTGTCCTTTAAGTTGTAAGGCCCTATAATATATTATATGATAATTTGACATAATTAGTGTAACGAACCGTACTTTAACTACTTGAAATTTGCGAAAAAATTTAAAATTTTCTTAAAGTAAACATCCATACGGTCGTCACTCAACATTCATAAAAATAATTCTCAAAATCATCCCTCACCAGAAAAATTTTGCTAAAAGAACATGTCTCAAAATATTTCACATCCCGATATTTAAAAATCAGAGTATTTTTAAACTTTGCATTAAATGTAAACATTGCGGTCCTCGGGTCTAGCCTTCCACTCAGTCCAAGCCTGCCCCTTGGTCGCCACCTCCTGTCTCCTCAACATAGTCACCTGCATCGATCAAGTCTAGTGAGTCTAAAGACTCAACACGCATAAACTGGGATAACGAGTACTACGTAATAAAATCGCATGCAACTTTAAAATAGGACATACATAACTTGAAGCTTGAACTTGCATAATAAACTTGGACATACGTATGTACATAATTAGACGTGCCATCAACATAAACTTTCATAACATACTGAATACTTGAACATACGTAACTTCATCATTTTCGTAGAGGATGTTTCAAAGCAAGTGACCCATACATAATAAACGCCTGATCAGACAAACCACAGTACTGGGCTGACAGGGACTTATCCACTGCCACATACATGAGATCCCCGTTCATAATTTAACGGGCTGGTTGGTCCCCGTTCATAATTTAACGATTTCCAACCATGATCTAACCCGTTCATAATTTAACGGGGTGGAGAGGTCCTCGGCCACGTTCACCGACTTCCAAACCCATTCACAATTTGGTCACAAGACATTTAGCATACTTCAAAAACTTAAAATATTTTCTTGCACGTCATACATACTTACTTGGTGTTGAGGGATTCATTGGACTTCGATCGGGGCTGTCGCTGCTGCACGTACTAACTTGAATTTACAAACTTAACTAGCATACCTTAACGTAGAAATCATACATACTCTCGAGTTCAATCATTACTTAGGACGTTCTAAAATTCCCATGACACAACCTTGACAATCCTTGCACTAAACCATGGCATCAAACCTCAAAGCATGCTAAAATATTTTTCCCAAAATGTGAAGGACACGGACCCAGTGCCTACCTCCGTGTAGGGGTCCGTGTAGGCTCGGGTGAAAAGGGCTCGGAAAGAAGGGTGGACACGGAACCCGTGTCAGGGTCCATATGGGGGTCCGTGTAGACTTTGGAAAAAAAACACCAAGGAGAAGTGAAGGCACGGACCCCGTGTCAAGGTCCGGGTAAGGGTCCGTGTAGTCTCGGTTTCTTGGCACTAAGGAGGAAACAAAGGCACAGACCCCGTGTCAGGGTCCGTGTACGGGTCCTTGTGTCCTCGTTTTTTCTGTACCTGCGAGAAAACTTATGCAATGTCTATTCACCCCATTTGACACTTAAATGATGTGATTCAACACCTTACGACTCTTCTTAGGACACCCTAACATTGCACCAAAACCCATACAAACTCCCCAAAACACGACGTCCCTTCTACTACCCAATGCAACACGAAATACGGCAATTGACATCACATCGATTTCCTACGTCTTCCCACTATTTCAAATGCCTAACGACATGAAACAAGACCACAATAACCCTCTTAACAACATAATAACCATACCTAAATGCAGCAACGATCGCCCGTCGATCTCCAACGAAGCCTGCAACATATAAACTTCAAGAACACCAATTTTCGTAAAAGTCGCAGTTTGAGCAGTCCCACGAAAAACGCCCTAACTCACTCAATTTTCATCCAAAAATCTCTTATTTTATATCGAATCGAAGGTATCAAAAAGTTCTACAATTTTTTAGTTGAAATATTTCTCAAAATCTCGACTGAAAATTCGCAGTTTTAGGAGGAACAGTAAAAACGAGATTTTTAGATCTAAAGAGGGACTCCAAAAGCGATTTAAACATGATTGCTCAAACTTCTACACAACATACACATAGTTTTACTCATAAATAACAACGCACGCATAATATGACATGATCGATGCATCAAGAACAGAATATACGTGTCTTTTGATATTTAAAAATACCGTAACGACGACACCGAAGCGGAGATGGAGCGAAGCTTGATCCGGGACAAACGTGGCACCGTTTTCTTGCAATAAAATCCACCGAAACTTGCTGGAAATTAAAGGGGAAGGGGGCGGCTGCTGAAGAGTAGGAACCCTAGGTTTCTCTATTTTAAAATCTGAAAATAAGATGTGTAGGGTGTGTTGTGTGTTTTAGTGTGTGTAAAAACGTGTAAGTGTGTGTGAGTGTGTGTAACGTGTGTGTGTGTTTTTAATTAGGAGAAATTTGTGTTAAATTAACTAAATTAAATTCTAATTAAAAGTTAACACACACTAATTTGATCAAACTCTACAATTAAAATAACTACACACCAATTTTTAAAAGTTTAAACTCTTAAATCACTCAATACATAAATACGGCTTTAAAATACTAAAACTCTATAGTTTATTTAAAATGCCTCATCCTGAATCTTAAAATAAAATACCACATTCTAAATTGCCAAAATCGTCACCGGTCTTTTCCTCGATCCCGCCTCGAATAATCGCCTGAAACATGAAGCTCGAAAACTATTTTAACGTCCATCACATAAACATAAATAATTTAAAACAATGCATCCAAATAAATCATGCATGGCTTAAAAGTCATTTTAAAATTAATTAAATGATTTACTAGTTAAATAAATACATGGGTTATACGTGTACTGAATTTGGGCACTACAGTTCCTCCCCCACTTATAAAAATTTCGTCCTCGAAATTAAATCTTACCGAACAACTCCGGGTAGCGAAACCTCATATCTGCTTCTGATTCCCAAGTGGCCTCTTCCACCGATTGATTTAGCCAACGGACTTTGACTAGCTTAGTCACTTTGTTCCGGAGCCTACGCTCTTGCCTGTCTAGGATTTGGACTGGTTTCTCCTCATAAGACAGGTCTGGAGCCAGCTGCAACGGCTCATAACTCAGAATGTGCGAAGGATTAGCCAGATATTTCCTTAGCATGGAGACATGGAACACATTGTGCACCCCGGCCAGATTCGGCGGAAGGGCAACACGATAGGCTAGTGTTCCAACTCTGTCCAAAATCTCAAACGATCCAATAAACCTCGGACTCAGCTTGCCTCTCTTCCCAAATCTTATAACACCTTTCATAGGTGCTATCTTGACGAATACATGATCCCCGACGGCAAACTCGAGATCTCTCCTCCTCTTATCAACATAGCTCTTCTGACGGCTCTGGGCGGTCTTCATCCTGTCACGGATCTTGACCACCACATCTGCAGTTTTCTGGACTATCACTGGGCCAAGTTCTGCTCTTTCACCGACTTCATCCCAATGAACTGGTGATCTACACTTCCTCTCGTACAACGCCTCATAGGGAGCCATACCAATAGATGCTTGGAAGCTGTTGTTGTATGTGAACTCCACTAGAGGTAGTCTAGACTCCCAAGTTCCTTGAAAATCAATCATGCAGGCTCTCAGCAAATCCTCTAAAACCTGAATCACTCGCTCAGACTGACCATCTGTCTGCGGGTGAAAAGCTGTACTGAAAAGAAACTTTGTCCCCATGGCTGCATGTAAGCTCTTCCAGAAGGACGACGTAAACCTTGGGTCCCTGTCGGACACAATTGAAATTGGAAATCCATGTAAACGAACTATCTCCCTGAGATAAAGCTCCGCATACTGCGTCATGGAGAAAGTCGTCTTCACTGGTAGAAAATGCGCCGATTTAGTGAGTCGGTCCACTATAACCCAAATAGAATTCGATCCTCTGACTGATCTAGGCAATCCAACGACGAAGTCCATCGTGATGTTCTCCCATTTCCACTCTGGGATGGGGAGTGGCTTAACCAATCCCGCTGGCCTCTGATGTTCTGTCTTCACCTGCTGACATGTGAGGCATTCAGACACAAACCTGCGGATGTCTCTCTTCATCCCTGGCCACCAATACAAAATCTGTAGGTCCTTATACATCTTGGTACCTCCTGGGTGGATAGAATACGGAGATGCGTGTGCCTCTATCAAAATATCCTGTCTGATCGATTCACCACTAGGCACCCACATTCTACCTATGTATCTCACAATCCCATCTGACACTGCATAAAGAACACTGCCCTTGGCTTCATCTTTCAGTCTCCATTTCTGTAGCTGCTCATCTGAAGACTGTCCTGCCCGGATACGATCTAGCAAATCAGATTTGACTGTCAGATTAGACAGCCTAGGAGCTCTGCCCTTACGATAAATCTCTAGACCAAACTTCTGAATCTCAGATTGAAGAGGTCTCTGCACTGACAAGTGAGCTACAACTGCCACTTTCCTGCTCAATGCGTCTGCGACAACATTAGTCTTTCCCGGATGGTAGCTAATTTCGCAGTCGTAATCTTTCACAAGTTCTAACCATCGTCTCTGTCTCATATTCAACACTTTCTGCGTATCTAGGAAGACAACAGCAAACTCAGACACCACTGGCAAATCAGCCAATGATGGACTCGATTTCAGTAAGTCAATTTAATATACAAGGAACCCCTCTTCTACTTTCAGCAATAATTGAGTCATAGACAATGCAGATATCAAAGGAATTCTAGCTCTAGAACCTTACCGTAAAATTTCCATTCTTCAACCATCTCAGGTCTGAATTTCGCAATCTTATGGAAACAGTCAACGGTAGCTCTGTACTTGGTCAGCATATCAATACCGATAATACAGTCAAAATCAGACAATCCAAGTACAATACAATCTAACTCAATCTCTAGCCCATCATACTGTAGCATACAATGTTTCACAGATTTCATTGATATCAAACATTTCCCCAAATGAGAAGAGACAGATACTACATCAGATAAAGACTCAACATGCAAATCATGCATCAAAGTAAATTGCTCAGAATAAATGCATGTGAAGCACCCGTATCTATCAATACGTAAGCATGATAACCACATAAAGAACAGTTACCTACAACAACATCATCTGGTGCTTCGTGAGCCTGCTCATCTGTCAAAGCAAATACTCTGGCCTACTGTCTCGGAAACTGGCTAACTGTCTGGATTCCTCCTGGCCTCTGCTGTGGCCAAGTAGTAGTCGGTGTGGGCTGGAAAGAATGAACAGCAGATGATCGTCTATCAGTCTGAGCCACTGATCCAGCTGATTCTGCTCCCTGGGATACCTGGGAACCTCTTTGTGGACATATTCTCGCAAAATGTCCCTGCTGTCTGCAAATACGGCAACTTCCAATCACTCCTTGGCATTGCTTGTTCGGATGTCTCCCTCCGCAAGTTCTGCAATAAGCCCCGGTATAACTCTGGCTCTGTCGGGAACCACTGGAGCTAGAAGAACTGCTGCCAGACTTCTTAAACTTTTTCCTCTGGCTTTCAGAAAATCTTTCTTCCCACTGCTGCTGCCACTCTCAAAACTGGGAGGTGGTTGCTGTGGTTTTGGTGCTGGGGGAAAATACGAAGCTCCTCTCTGTCTAATCAGACCAGCTTCGGCTCCCTTTGCTCTATTTAGGGCATCAGCAAAGTTATTCGGTCGCCCTGTGTTTACCAATGTAAATATCTCAGGATTCAGGCCATTGATGAACTGATCAGCTACAACTTCGTCGTTCTCAGCCACATGTGGAGCAAATCATAACAATGTAGAGAACTTGGCCACATATTCTTCTATATTCAGCTGACCCTGTCTCAAATTTTCAAACTCTGCTCCTTTGTCCTTCTTGTACGACACTGGAAAGAATCTCTGATAAAACTCAGTCTTAAATACATTCTAGGTAATAACTGTACCTCGATGTTCCAACGCTCTCCTTGTCATAATCCACCAGTTCTTTGCAACGTCATGCAACTGGTGCACAATGAATCGGGCTCTGCGCTCATCTGTGTAATCCAATGAATCAAACAACATCTCTATATCATCTAACCAACACTGACAATCAACAGAAGTCTCTGTTCCTTTCAGGGTTGGCGGTTTGAACGACTGAAACCTCTTCAGTAACATTTCCATCGGAGTTGCTGTCACATCCATAGGATTTTCCGAGGTACTGCCATGTTCCGGGATTCTTCAAGGAGGCATATCTGATTATCAAATGGATTAGTAACCCAATACAACAATTCTGTTTCAGTTCAGTCCCCCCTCTAATCATCTTACTGCTGATCAAGAATCGGTTCTGATTTATTCTCAGTAATACAAATTACCATTTTAAATCAAATAATCAGGTAACATGCATTATAAAGCAGTAGAACATGATAGCACAAGAAAATTAGGAAAGAAAACTCAATCTACCCCGCTCACTAGCTTCTATCTCAGTCTAGTCAAACCTACTGCTCTGATACCACCTGCTGTGGGGACCCGGACGCTAATTCATTTCTTAATCGTTTTAGGAAATAATTTGATCAATTAAGATAAATAAGGTCTAAATTTGTTTTATACAAATGCGGAAACATAATGTAATCAATTTGATATACATATTAAAAGTAAACGTGCAAGTCATGTACTGGATACAATAACATCAAACTAGGGTTCAACTACTATATAACAAGTGTTGAATCCTATTCTACTTCTGATCTGGATCTCCACGCTAACTTGTCCTCTCTCATCCTCTTCTTGACCCTGATCATGTCCCACCTGTTGTCACGCACACATACAAACACGAAAACAGCCGGATAACTCCGGTGAGAATATAATCCTAGTATAAATAATGAATAAATGCAATCATATAAAAACATATATAAAAGCATAAACAGTCATCAATAACATGTATCAAGTCCGAAAACATGAATCAATATAAAACTGTAAATAAACTCGTGACTTGTCATCTCAGACTCGACTCATCTCTAATCTAGGGATCCCTGTGATTGTTTGGATCGCTTGCTGTCATGTGTCGTTCCAGTGGCCATATGATCAACCATGGCACCATGGCTCGATCTAGACATCACGAGGTATTGTGTGAACCATGGCTAAGGGCTAGAAGCCAACCAAGACCCACACGAATCCTCAAACCCGAAATTACACATGCAAGAAAAAGAAAAGATTCGAAGGGGCTGTTGTGTGTTGTTTGTTTTAAAACCGATGGGAACGTGAACCAAGCCATGGAACGGCATATTGGTCACATCCTAGACATGTCAAGGAAGGGTCCTAACCATGTTTACAGGCCCTAAAGCCAACCAAGATTCGAACCTCTTTGAACAATCAAAAACCTGAATTTTTGAGACTCAACTTGCAACTATGGAGAGTTGCTGTCAAATCTCTTTCTCCAGCGTGTTGGGGACTTGAACAAATGGACCAACCTGATCCAAACTCACCCTAGTACATGCCTAGGTGCAGCCTTGGTTGCCTGGAATCGAGCCAAACCATGAAACACCAAAACTAGCCAAAACCGTGAGGCACAATGGAAGAGCCGAAAAATTCTGCACAATGTTTTTCGAAAATGCTTGACATGATTTCGGTTTTGCTTCATGATTCATGCACATATGATGTTTTAAAATAATATTAGGACTTGATTGAGGGGAAAAGGATGATAGAAACATGCCTTGGATTTGTTTTGAAAGAAAAACAAACGAATACAACGACGCGGCGCGGCGGAGACAAAGTTATTTCTCTTACTAGTTTTTCTCTCTTGTTTCTTGCTAGGAGACTCACGATTTTCTTCTCTGAAAATGCTCTGAAATTTCGAGAATGGTGAGGTAGAAATCAAGGAGGTGGCCGATTTTTACCAGATAAATGGGGATGAAATATTGCTAAATTATTAATTATTGGGGAATTAAAATTGTAGGAATTATTCTACCATGAAGGGATAAGGAAATATATCAAAGATGGAGTGGCTAAAATTAAATCAAATTCTCAAAGAGGTGGCCGAAATTATGCTTAATAAATGAAGGGAAATATTGCTTAATTATTGAATTTTAAATCTTTAAAGTTTTATCTACCCATTAAGTATTTTAGTGAATTAATAAATTAATTATTGAACCTAAATGAACTTATTTCCTACTTACCTCAAATTACTTAAATAATTCCTTAAACATTCTTTTACATTAAATTAACTTATTATTTATCTTAAATAAATTCTAAGAATGTTTTCTTAATATTAAATTTTATCTCAATACTTCAACTCCAGTCCGGCCTCACTTATTTAACTGAAAAGATAAAACTAAACTTAAGCGATTTAAAATAAATAATCATGACTAATCAACTAAAAAAATGCTTTAAATAATCAATAAATCATTTTTAATTTAAATACTAGAAATTATGCATAGCTTATACGTAGTCTAATTTAACAGGTTCTACAACTCTCCCCCCCTTAAAAGAAATTTTGTCCTCAAAATTAAAACTTACCGAATAGCTCGGGGTACCGACTCCTCATCTCTGACTCAGACTCCCACGTAGCTTCCTCCTCTGAATAATTAAGTCATTTGACTTTCACTCGCTTAACCCGCTTGTTCCGAAGCTTCTTCTCCTGTCTGTCTAAAATCTGCACTGGTCTCTCTTCATAAGACAGGTTCGGAGTGAGCTGCAATGGCTCAAAGTTCAAGACGTGCGAAGGATTTGCCATATACTTCCTCAGCATAGAGACGTGGAACACATTGTGTACTCCGGCCAGATTCGGCGGAAGAGCAACACGATAAGCTAGCGTCCCAACCCTGTCGAGGATCTCAAATGGTCCGATGAATCTCGGACTGAGCTTTCCTTTCTTTCCGAACCACATGACACCTTTCATAGGTGCCACCTTCATGAAAACATGGTCGCCAACGGCAAACTCTAGATCTCTCCTCCTCTGATCAGCATAGCTTTTCTGTCGACTCTTAGCAGTCCTCATCCTATCACGGATCTTGACTACTACATCGGCAGCCTGCTGAATAATCTCTGAACCCAACTCTGATCTCTCTCCTACTTCATCCCAATGAATAGGAGATCTACACTTACGGCCATACAGTGCTTCAAACGGAGCCATACCTATAGACGACTGGAAAGTGTTGTTATAGGTGAACTCTACCAATGGCAAATTCGACTCCCAACTCCCTGAAAAGTCGATGACACAAGCACAGAGAAGATCCTCCAAAATTTGGATAACACTCTCTGAATGCCCATCTGTCTGAGGGTGGAAAGCTGTGCTAAACAACAACTTCATACCCACTGTTGAATGCAGACTCTTCCAAAATACGGAAGTGAATCTAGGATCTCTGTCAGACACTATAGAAACTGGAATACCATGAAGTTTGACTATCTCTCGGATATACAACTCTGCATACTGAATCATGGTGAAAGTCATCTTGACAGGCAAGAATTGCGCTGATTTGGTAAGACGATCAACAATCACCCATATAGCATTTGATCCTCTGACTGACTTCGGCAAACCGGTCACGAAGTCCATGGTATTCTCCCACTTCCACTCGGGAATAGGAAGGGGCTTGAGCATACCTGCTGGTCTCTGATGCTCTGCTTTCACAAGTTGACATGTCAGACACTCGGATACAAAACGTCTGATATCCTTCTTCATTCCTGGCCACCAATACAATAGCTGCAGATCTTTGTACATCTTTGTACTCCCAGGGTGAATAGAGTATGGCGACATGTGGGCCTTTGCTAGAATATCTGCTCGAATAGAACCACTGCTAGGAACCCATATTCTGTCTCGGTATCTCACAATAACGTCGCTGACTGTATACAGGACACTTCCCTTGGCCTCATCTCTCTGCTTCCACTTTGCCAACTGCTCATCTGCTGACTGACCACTGCGAATACGGTCTAGAAGGGAAGACTGAATCATCAAAGTAGATAGACGGGGAACTCTACCTCGAGGATAAGTCTCTAGATCAAACCTCTGCATCTCAGACTGAAGAGGCCTCGAAATTGCTAGATGAGCCATCACTGCGACTTTCCTGCTCAATGCATCTGCAACTACATTAGCTTTACCCGGGTGGTAGCCTAATGTCACAGTTATAGTCCTTCAATAGCTAAAACCAACGCCTCTGACCCATATTCAGGTCTTTCTGCGTAAAGAAGTACTTGAGGCTCTTATGGTCGGTAAAAATCTGGCACTTCTCCCCGTACAAATAATGCCTCCAAATCTTCCAGGCAAATACTATGGCTGCCAACTCTAGATCGTGAGTAGGGTAATTTCCTCATTTCAACTTTCGAGAAGCATACGCTATCACTTTCCCATGCTGCATCAACATTGCGCCTAAACCGAGCTTCGAAGCATCGGTATACAAAACAAAGTCTCCGGGCCCTGACGACATGGCTAATACTGGCGCTGAGATAAGAGCTTGCTTCGAAGGATCGAATCTCTTCTGACACTCATCGCTCCACACGAATTTAACATTCTTCTTTGTTAATGATGTGAGTGGAACTGCGATAGAGGAGAATCCCTGAATAAACTTCTGATAATATCCTGCTAGGCCAAGGAAACTACAGATCTCTGATGCATTCTGCGGCACAACCCAATCCCTGACTGCTACAACTTTCGCTGGGTCTACCTCAATACCGCTGCTAGAAACGATATGGCCTAAGAACGCCACCTTCTCTAACTAGAACTCGCACTTACTGAACTTGGCGAATAACTTAGGCTTTTGCAAGGTCTGAAAAACTGTGGTCATATGTCTGCTTTGATCCTCTTGATTCTTTTAGTAGACGAGGATGTCATCTATGAATACTATCACAAACGTATCAAGATACGGCTGAAATATGCGATTCATGATATCAATGAAGATCGCTGGCGCATTCGTCAGACCGAATGGCATCACCAGGAACTCGAAGTGGAAATAACGAGTCCTGAAAGCTGTCTTGAGAACATCGGCGTCTTTCACCCTCAACTGGTGATAAACCGAACGCAGATCAATCTCGGAGAAAATCTAAGCTCCCTGCAATTGGTCAAACAAATCCTCAATCCTCGGAAGTAGGTATTTGTTTTTCATTGTAACCCTGTTCAACTCCCGGTAATCAATACAGAGCCTCATCGTACCATCATTCTTATTCACAAACAAGACTGGCGCGCCCCATGGTGAAAAACTCGGGCAAATGAACTCCTTAACTAGAAGTTCCTGAATCTGCTTCTTAAGCTCTGCCATCTCTGTTGGCGCTAATCGGTACGGTGGTTTTGATATCGGAGCCGTACCTGGCATAAGCTCAATAGAAAACTCCATCTCTTGCTCGGGTGGCATACTAGATACGTCCTCAGGAAAAACATCTAGGAAATCCATAACAATCGGAACATCTGAGGCTGACTGACTGGGTGCCTCGGGGACAGATATAAAAGTCGCTAAAAATGCGCGACACCCTCTATGCATAAGCTTCCTAGCCTGGACACAAGGTATAATGCGCGGTAAAAGAAAGTACCTGTCTGGCTTGAATAAGAACTGCTCCATCCCAGGCGGTGGGACTAGAACAGATCTCCGCTGGAAGTCGATCAACACTCTATTCCGTAATAGCCAGTCCATCCCCAGAATGATGTCAAACTCTGGCATCAGCAGTACGATCAGATCCGCATAAACAAGGTTGCCATGAAGCTCGAGGTCTATGTCTCGGATCACGTTGGTAGCTGTTATCTCCTCACCAGAAGGCAATACTACTTAATAGGCTATATCAAGCCCAATGGTCTTGACCTTGAGAAAATTAGCAAAGGTCTTCGAAATGAATGAATGAGTAGCCCCTGAATCTATCAATTCTTTCCTAGCTGAACCCGCTATAAAGATTCTCCCTGAAAGGTTGGAACGTCAAGCTGAACCTAAAATTACTAGAACTAACTTTTAGACATGCAAAGGTCAAAGTTCTTCTAACCTAATTCCCGAAAGTAACTCTGATTAGAGCATGTAATCCTATCGAAATTTCTAAGTTCAAAATCTCAACCCAAAACATAATTTCCCAAAACATTGAATTTCGAATATTAACTTTGTAGAACCTGTAACTTAGACTACGTATAAGCCATGCATAATTATAGTATTTTAAATTAAAATGATTTTATTTCATGAGTATTTAAATGCTTTTCCTTAAGTTAATTATTTTATGCAGTATTTTGATTTTTTTTCATTTCACTTAATTCAGTGAGGCCGGACTGAAGTTGGAGTTTAGAGATAAAATTTAAGATTTAGAAATCATTTCCAGGATTTATTTTAGCTAGCAAATAAGTTAATTTAATTTAATAAGGAATTTTAAAGAATTATTTAAGTTACTTGAGGTGAATAGAAAATAAATTCATTTAAGTTCCATAATTAAGGGGTTAGTTCACTAAATTAATTAAAGGATATGTAAGGCTTTTAAGGGTTACAAATTTAGTAAATAATCAACATTTCCCTTCATTTTTAGTGATGATTTTCGGCCCCCCTTGGATGACTTAGCATGCCTTGCCACCTCACCACCTTTGACCCTTTCTTTGTATTTAATTAGTAGGATAATTCTTTTATTTTTGGGAGCACCATTTAATTAATGATCAACCTTATCCTCACCTAGTCTAGATGGTAATATGATCGGCCACCTCACCCCAACAAATCACTTGATATCAAACAAGAATTCAAATTTCAAAAAGGGGAGACTTGGTCTTGCATGCATCCCACCTATATTGCACCCATCTCCCTCACTCTCCCAACCATCATCCTCCACCCCTCCATCACCGAAATTCAGAGGATTTTAGAGACAAAAATCGTGAGGTGCTAAGGGAAAAACAAGAGAGAAAAATCGAGAGCAAGAAAGGTAGAAAAGAAAGTGCTCCACCTCCTCCGCGCCGTATCGTCTTATTCATTCGTTTTCGTTCAAAACGAAACCAGACATGCATATATTCTTCCTTGACTCTTCAATCAAGTCATACTATCATTATTTTTATGTTTCATGATCGTCCTTTCATGTAAAAACCGAAACACACCAAGAAATTTCAGAAAATGTACATGCAGATTTTCGGCCCTCCCTTTTCAAGCTTCATGGTTTTCTTTTGTTTTGTGGTTTCAGGTATTGGTTCGATTCCAGGCTCCCAAGGCTGCTCCTAGTCATGTACTAGGACATGTTAGGATCACATTTGTCCATTGGTTTGGGTCCCACGCTAGCCGTAATCAAGAAGAGGACAGCAACCTCCCATTTGGTGTCCACATGAGTTTGGAAAATTCAGTTTGTGGTCAAGGGGAAAGTTTCAGATCATGGCTGCCCAAAAGGCCTATAGCCATGGTTAGATCACTCCCTAGCATTTATAAGATTTGACTAAGTCGCCCTTTTGGTGGCTTGGTCCATGGTGAATCAGTTTTCAAATAAAACAACGAGAACAGCCCCTTCCCCTTTCGGCCCCTTCACTTTTCAGCTAGTGTTGTTTTGATTTGTATGGAAAGGTGTGGATCTTGGTCGGCCTCCGGCCCTTAGGCACGGTTCATACCATACCCTAGATGTCTAGATCGTGTCATTTTCAATCGAATGGTGATTGGAACGATTCGTGACATTCAAACAAAAGCAATGCATCCTACGTGCAGAATTTGTTCTCGGTTGGAACGTTCGATTGTTTGCTGGTGTGATACGAATGGTGGCTGGCCTAGGGCCCTTAGCGATGGTTCGAATCATTCCTTGGGATGTTGGTAAGAGTCTCTGGTCGGTGTTTCAAGCCCCAATGGCCGGTAGTCTTGAAAACGACACGAGAAAAGCAAATGTGCAGCTACTGTAATTTTGACAGCAAGCGTGCTGTTGTTCTTGGGCGTCGTTTGAGTTCTTGGTTGGCTTTTAGCCTATGGCCTTGGACTGGACAGTGCCTCATCGAGTTATGAAGGTCATGTTTTTGACCATTTGTGATTCGGATCATTTTTTTGAGGTCGTACGAGAATTTACGGTGCGATGTGCCAAATTGACTCTCGAAAGAGCGTTTCATGTTTTGGCCTCCATTCACCTAAAATTCGACTTTCATCATTTTAGGATCATTAATTCATCATTTTAAGCGTATTTTAATCATGACTATATGATGTTTCAGTGTTGGCTCGGGTTGGTTCGGAGTCATGATTAGATACGAAGTCGTTCGGTGTAATTGTCACATTTTCGAATGTTATTGCATAGTTTGGTCCCATAAATCTATTGGATATTTTTCATGGCATATTTAGGTTGCAGCGAGCCTGGGAGCGATCCAATCCAAGCAGTAAATTATTAAAGGATATTTAATTGTGCCATTTAATTATATTACGTGCATAAAAATATAAAATGTTCATTTTTGAGATTATGCGATACTGCTTGTGGCCATTTCACTATCATGGGATTATTGCTAAATCCGGTCGCCAGTTACCGGTCAGTTCAGTTTGTACCACCCGGTATACTGTGGCATAGTCTGATCAGACGTTTACTATTTTACCCGGTCGCCAGTTACCGGTCATGGGAGCATTTTATTATCCGGTTGCCAGTTACCGGTCAGTTTCAGTTGAGGGGCCACTTACGTAGACCATAATCTCGATAGAAAATTTATGACATGCTATTTTATTACAGGGATCCAAGGAGCTAACATTTTCACTATGATTTTCAGTTCAGTTATGCACGTATTATAATTTCTCATGACAAGTTAATTTCACTTTATGTCTCATGACCTGATATTTTTATCCCATGCAAATTTTACTATATTATTTACTCGTTATTTACGATATATGCATGTTGAGTCTTTAGACTCACTAGACTTGATTGTTGTAGGTACTGATGATGCCGAGACCGAGGGCGGGGACCAGTGAGCTAGCTTGGGTCGGCAGTAGTGGAACCCGAGGACCTCATTTTAGCATTTACCATTTTTATGCTCAAACAGTTTATCCGTTATTGGATTATTCTTAAATTGTTCATTTGCAAACAAATAATTTCTTCCGCTGCTATTTTTAACTTTTAAACTTTATTTAACCATCTATTTTATGAATGAGGCATTTTACTTACTTTAAAAAGAAAATTTTTATTTTTTTCGCAAAGATTCAAACATGAATTTTCGGGCCGTTATAGCTGGTATCAGAGAAATGGTTCTGTATAGGGTTGTACTACTACTGACCACGAGAAGCTCATGAAGTCACGTCTTCGGTCTGTAAGTTTACATTTACGCATTTTATTTAAAGCATGAATTATTTTTAACGGCATGATTTCATGAAGCATTTTATGTCTAGATTCATTTTATTTGTTCAGTATTTAAATTTAAATAAATTATGGAATTATGCATGTTAGTTACGTACGAGTTATGTATGGAACAGTATGCCCCCTAGACGCATCCTTCAGCGCCCTATTGAGGATGAGCCTCGCCGAGAGGACAGGGAGGAGCAGAGGCAGGAGAGAGACTTACCACCTCCACCGGACATGAATGCCCAGATGCTAGCTGGGATGACGCAGTTCTTCGCACAGTTTGCGGGGAACCATGCTGTGGCGACCAGGCCGACAGGGCCCGAGGCTGTCTACGAAAGATTCATGAAGATGCGTCCGAAGGAGTTTTCTGGGACGTCTGACCCCATGATTGCTGAGGGCTGGATCAAGTCCCTCGAGGTTATCTTCGAGTTCATGGAGCTTGGAGATGCAGACAGAGTCCGATATGCCACCTACTTATTCGGAGGAGATGCCTGCTTATGGTGGGAAGGAGCATCGGTAGCCCTGAACGTGGCTACGCTGAGTTGGGAACGCTTCACGGAGGTGTTCTACTCCAAATACTTTGCTGAGGAACTGCGCACCAGGTTGACCACTGAGTTTATGAGCTTGAGACAAGGAGATATGACTGTTACAAAGTTCATCCGTAAGTTCGAGAGGGGTTGTCATTTTGTACCCCTGATCGCAAATGATGCTAGAGCCAAGATGATGCATTTTCTGGTGGGTCTACGGCCGATCTTGCGCCGTGATGTTAGAGTGTCTGACCCTACTTCTTATGAGGTCGCTGTCTCCAAAGCTCTAGCCGCAGAGCAGGATCAGCGTGATATCGAGAGAGATCGCTTGGGAAAGCGACCAGCCGAGGTACCGCACTGCCCTCCTCCTCAGCAGCAGAACAAGAGGCCTTTTCACGGGCCTCCTAGAAACAGAGGCCAGCAGCAGCGGGGACGCCCAACCCCGAGGGCTCTTGAGCGCCCAGTCTGTCCTAAGTGCTCACGTCACCATCCTGGAGCCTGTATGTACGGCTCAGGAAAGTGTTATAGGTGTGGTAGTCCAGACCACTTATTTCTTGAATGCCCTCAGAAGAATCTGCCTACCCAAGGCAGAGTGTTTGCTCTCCATGCCACGGAGACGAACCCAGATACGATGCTTATGACAGGTACCTTAAGCTTTGAGTCTGCATTTGGAACTTAATGTTTTGGGTTAATATTTTGAACATAGAATTGCGATAGGATTGCATTCTCTACTTTGTAATATTTTGGAAATTTAAGTTAGAAGAACTTCAACCTTTGCATGTCTATAAGTTTAGTCTTTGTAACTATTGGGTTCAACTTAGAGTTCCGATCTTTCAGGGACAATTTTTATATCCGGTTCCGCTACGAAGGCCTTGATAAATTCAGGGGCCACTCACTCATTCATTTCAGAGGTCTTTGCTAATTTCCTAAAAGTTAAGACCATTGGGCTAGATATAGCCTATCACCAATGTGATCCGAGACATAGATCTTGAGCTCCATGGCAACCTTGTTTATGCGGATCTTATCGTACTGCCGATGCCAGAGTTTGACATTATTCTAGGGATGGATTGGTTACTGCGGAACATAGTTTTGATTGACTTCCAGCGGAGATCTGTTCTAGTCCGACCGCCTGGAATGACGCAGTTCTTATTCGAGCCAGACAGGTACTTTCCTCTACCACGTATTATTCCTTATGTCCAGGCTAGGAAGCTCATGCATAAAGGGTGTCGGGTGTTTCTAGCAACCTTGGTATCTGTCCCCGAGGCGCCCAGGTCAGCCTCAGATGTTCCGATTGTTAGAGACTTCTTAGACGTTTTTCCTGAGGACGTTTCTGGTATGCCATCTGAGAGATAGGTGGAGTTTTCCATAGAGCTTATGCCAGGTACGGCTCCGATCTCAAAAGTGCCGTACCGACTTGCACCGACAGAGATGGCAGAGCTTAAGAAGCAGATTCAGGAACTTCTTGACAAGGAGTTCATTCGCCCTAGTTTCTCACCTTGGGGCGCGCCAGTCTTGTTTGTAAAGAAGAAAGATGGCACGATGAGGCTTTGTATTGACTATCGGGAGTTGAACAGGGTTACAGTGAAGAATAAATACCCACTTCCGAGGATTGAGGATCTGTTTGACCAGTTGCAGGGAGCTTCGATTTTCTCCAAGATAGATCTGCGTTCCGGTTATCACCAGTTGAGGGTGAGAGATGCTGATGTTTCAAAGACAGCTTTCAGGACTCGTTATGGCCACTATGAGTTCCTTGTGATGCCGTTCGGTTTGACGAATGCGCCAGCGATATTCATGGATCTCATGAATCGCGTATTTCAGCCGTATCTCGACCAGTTTGTGATAGTGTTCATAGATGACATTCTCATCTACTCCAAGAATCGGGAGGATCACAGCCGGCATCTGACCACAGTGTTGCAGACTTTGCAGAAGCACAAATTATTCGCAAAGTTCAGTAAATGCAAATTCTGGTTAGAGAAGGTGGCGTTCTTAGGCCACATTGTTTCCAGCAGTGGCATTGAGGTAGACCCAGCGAAAGTTGCAACAGTCAGAGATTGGGTTGTGCCGCAGAATGCATCAGAGATCCGCAGTTTTCTTGGCTTAGCAGGATATTATCGGAAGTTCATCAAGGGATTCTCTTTGATTGCAGTTCCACTCACAGCACTGACAAAGAAGAATGTGAAATTTGTTTGGAACGAGGAGTGTCAGAAGAGCTTCGATAATTTGAAGCAAGCTCTAATCTCAGCACCAGTTTTGGCCGTGCCGTCAGGGTCCGGTGAGTTTGTACTGTGTACTGATGCTTCGAAGCTCGGTCTTGGCGCCGTATTGATGCAGCATGATAAGGTAATAGCTTATGCTTCTAGACAGTTGAAGACTCATGAGAACAATTACCCTACCCATGATCTAGAGTTGGCCGCAGTAGTTTTTGCCTTGAAGATTTGGAGGCACTACCTGTACGGAGAGAAATGCCAGATCTTTACCGACCACAAGAGCCTCAAGTATTTCTTTACGCAGAAAGAGCTGAATATGCGTCAGAGGCGTTGGTTGGAGCTTGTGAAAGATTATGACTGTGACATTAGCTACCACCCGGGTAAAGCTAATGTAGTTGCGGATGCATTGTGCAGAAAAATAGAAATGATGGCTCATTTGACAGTTTCGAGACCTCTTCAGATTGAGATGCAGAGGTTTGATCTAGAGTCATATCCTCAAGGTAGAGTTCCCCGACTATCTACCTTGACTATTCAGTCCACTCTCCTGGACCGTATTCGTAGTGGTCAGGCAACAGATGAGCAATTGGCCAAGTGGAAGCAGAGAGATGAGGTCAAGGGCAGTGTCTTGTATTCAGTCAGGGATGGTATTGTGAGGTACCGAGACAGGATATGGGTTCCTAGCAGTGATTCTATCCGAGCAGATATCTTATCAGAAGCCCATACATCGTCGTACTCTATTCATCCAGGGAGTACGAAGATGTACAAGGATCTGCAGCTATTGTATTGGTGGCCAGGGACGAAAAAGGATATCAGACGATTTGTATCCGAGTGTCTGACTTTTCAGTTAGTGAAGGCCGAGCATCAGAGACCAGCAGGTTTGCTCAAGCCTCTCCCTATTCCCGAGTGGAAGTGGGAGAATGTTACCATGGACTTTGTGACCGGATTGCCGAGGACAGACAGAGGATCGAATGCCATCTGGGTGATTGTTGATCGTCTTACCAAATCAGTGCATTTCTTGCCTATTAAGACGACTTTCACCATGATTCAGTATACAAAGTTGTACATCCGGGAGATTTTCCGACTTCATGGTATTCTAGTTTCTATCGTATCTGACAGAGATCCCAGATTTACTTCCTCATTTTGGAAGAGTTTACATTCGACTATTGGGACGAAGTTGCTGTTTAGCACAACTTTCCATCCTCAGATAGATGGGCAGTCAGAGCGAGTCATTCAGATTTTAGAGGATCTTCTCCATGCTTGCTTCATTGATTTCTCTGGGAGTTGGGAGTCGAACTTACCATTGGTTGAGTTCACTTATAACAACAGCTTTCAGTCGTCTATTGGTATGGCTCCGTATGAAGCACTATATGGCCGTAAGTGTAGATCTCCTGTTCATTGGGATGAAGTAGGAGAGCGAGCAGAGTTGGGCCCAGAGATTATTCAGCAGACTGTCGACTTAGTAGCCCGGATCCGTGATAGAATGAGGACTGCTCAGAGTCGACAGAAGAGTTATGCAGATCAGCAGAGGAGAGATTTAGATTTTGCTGTCGGCGACCATGTCTTTGTGAAGGTGGCACCTATGAAGGGTGTCATGAGATTTGGGAAGAAAGGGAAGCTCAGTCCGAGATTCATTGGACCGTTTGAGATCCTCGACAGAGTTGGGACGCTAGCTTATCGTGTGGCTCTTCCGCCGAATCTGGCTGGAGTACACAATGTCTTTCACGTCTCTATGCTGAGGAAGTACATGGCGAACCCTTCGCATGTCCTGAACTTCGAGCCGTTGCAGCTTACCCCGAACCTATCTTATGAGGAGAGACCAGTGCAGATCTTAGACAGGCAGGAGAAGAAGCTTCGAAACAAGCTAGTTAAGCGAGTCAAAGTCAAATGGCTTAACCATTCTGAGGAGGAAGCAACTTAGGAGTCTGAGCCGGAGATGAGAGATCGTTACCCGAGTTATTCGGTGAGTTTTAATTTCGAGGACGAAATTTCTTTTAAGGGGGGAAGGATTGTAGAACCCGTAACTTAGACTACGTATAAGCCATGCATAATTTTAGTATTTTAAATTAAAATGATTTTATTTCATGAGTATTTAAATGCTTTTCCTTAAGTTAATTATTTTATGCAGTATTTTGATTTTTATCATTTCAATTAATTCAGTGAGGCCGGACTGAAGTTGGAGTTTAGAGATAAAATTTAAGATTTAGAAATCATTTCCAGGATTTATTTTAGCTATCAAGTAAGTTAATTTAATTTAATAAGGAAGTTTAAGGAATTATTTATGTTACTTGAGGTGAGTAGAAAATAAATTCATTTAAGTTCCATAATTAAGGGGTTAGTTCACTAAATTAATTAAAGGATAGGTAAGGCTTTTAAGGGTTACAAATTTAGTAAATAATCAACATTTTCCTTCATTTTTAGTGATGATTTTCGGCCCCCCTTGGATGACTTAGCATGCCTTGCCACCTCACCACCTTTGACCCTTTCTTTGTATTTAATTAGTAGGATAATTCTTTTATTTTTGGGAGCACCATTTAATTAATGATCAACCTTATCTTCACCTAGTATAGATGGTAATATGATCGGCCACCTCACCCCAACAAGCACCAACAAATCGCTTGATATCAAAGAAGAATTCAAATTTCAAAAAGGGGAGACTTGGTCTTGCATGCATCCCACATATATTGCACCCATTTCCCTCACTCTCCCAACCATCTTCCTCCACCACTCCATCACCGAAATTCAGAGGATTTTAGAGACAAAAATCGGGAGATGCTAAGGGAAAAACAAGAGAGAAAAATCGAGAGGAAGAAAGGTAGAAAAGAAAGCGCTCCACCTCCTCCGCGCCGTATCGTCTTATTCATTTGTTTTTCGTTCAAAACGAAACCAGGCATGCATATATTCTTCCTTGACTCTTCAGTCAAGTCATAATATCATTATTTTTATGTTTCATGATCATCCTTTCATGTAAAAACCGAAACACACCAAGAAATTTCAGAAAATGTACAAGCAGATTTTCGGCCCTCCCTTTTCAAGCTTCACGGTTTTCTTTTGTTTTGTGGTTTCAGGTATTGGTTCGATTCCAGGCTCCCAAGACTGCTCCTAGGCATGTACTAGTACATGTTAGGATCACATTTGTCCATTGGTTTGAGTCCCACGCTAGCCGTAATCAAGAAGGGGACAGCAACCACCCATTTGGTGTCCACATGAGTTTCGAAAATTCAGTTTGTGGTCAAGGGGAAAGTTTCAGATCATGACTGCCCAAAAGGCCTATAGTCATGTTTAGATCACTTCCCTAGCATGTCTAGGACGTGACTAAGTCTCTCTTTTTGTGGCTTGGTCCATGGTGAATCGATTTTCAAATAAAACAACGAGAACAGCCCATGCCCCTTTAGGCCCCTTCACTTTTCAGCTAGTGTTGTTTTGATTTGTAGTGAACGGTGTGGATCTTGTTTGGCCTCCGGCACTTAACCATGGTTCATACCATACCCCTATATGTCTAGATCGTGTCATGGTCAATCAAATGGCCATTGGAACGATTCGTGACATCTAAACAAAAACAATGCATCCTACGTGCAGAATTTGTTCTCGGTTGGAATGTTCGATTGTTTGCTGATGTGCTACGAATGGTGTCTGGCCTAGGGCCATTAGCCATGTTTCGAATAATTCCTTGGGATGTTGGTAAGAGTCTCTGGTCGGTGGTTCAAGCCCCAATGGCCGGTAGTCTCGAAAACGACACAAGAAAAGCAAATGTGCAGCTACTGTAATTTTGACAGCAAGCGTGCTGTTGTTCTCGAGTGTCGTTTGAGTTCTTGGTTGGCTATTAGCCTATGGTAATTGTCACATTTTCGAATGTTATTTCATAGTTTGGTCCCATAAATCTACTGCATATTTTTCATTGCATATTAAGGTTGCAGCGAGCCTGGGAGCGATCCAATCCAAGCAGTAAATTATTACAGGATATTTAATTGTGCCATTTAATTATATTACATGCATAAAAATATAAAATGTTCATTTTTGAGATTATGCGATATTGCTTGTAGTCATTTCACTATCATGAGATTATTGCTAAATCCGGTCGCCAGTTACCGGTCAATTCAGTTTGTACCACCCAGTATACTGTGGCATAGTCTGATCAGACGTTTACTATTTTACCCGATCGCCAGTTACCGGTCATGGGAGCATTTTATTATCCGGTCTCCAGTTACCGGTCAGTTTCAGTGTAGGGGCCACTTGCATAGACCGTAATCTCGACAGAAAATTTATGACATGCTATTTTATTACAGGGCTCCAAAGAGCAAACATTTTCACTATAATTTTCAGTTCAGTTATGCACGTATTATAATTTCTCATGACAAGTTAATTTCACTTTATGTCTCATGACCTGATATTTTTATCCCATGCAAATTTTACTATATTATTTACTCGTTATTTATGATATATGCATGTTGAGTCTTTAGACTCACTAGACTTGATTGTTGTAGGTACTGATGATGCCGGGGCCGAGGGCGGGGACCAGTGAGCTAGCTTGGGTCGGCAGTAGTGGAACCCGAGGACCTCATTTTAGCATTTACCATTTTTATGCTCAAACAGTTTATCCGTTGTTGGATTATTCTTAAATTGTTCTTTTGAAAACAAATAATTTCTTCCACTGCTATTTTTAACATTTAAACTTTATTTAATGGTCTATTTTATGAATGAGGCATTTTATTTACTTTACAAAGAAAATTTTTAATTTTTTTCGCAAACATTCAAACACGAATTTTTGGGCCGTTATAAACTTAAAGCTTTAAGATACCTGTCATGAGCAAGGTGTCTGGGTTCGTCTCTGCTGCATGGAGAGCAAAGACTCTGCCTTTGGTAGGCAGACTCCCCCGAGGGCACTGCTGCAGTAGGTGGTCTGGACTACCACACTTATAACACTTCCCTGAGCCATACATACACGCTCCAACATGGCGGCGTGTGCACTTAGGGCAGACTGGGTGCTCAAAGGTCCTCGAGACTGCGCGTCCCTGCTGCTGATGTCCTCTGATTCTGGGTGGGCCGTGGAAAAGCCTCTTATTATGGGGCTGCTGCTGCGGAGGAGGGTGGTGTGGCACTGGGACTGGTCTCTTGCCCTGTCGATCCCTCTCAATGTCAATCTTATCTTGATCTGCAGCAAGAGCTCTGGATACAGCGACTTCAATGGTAGTAGGGCCAGCCACCCTAACATCGCGGCGCAAGATCGGCCGTAAATCATCCAGAAAGTGCCTCAGCTTGACATCGGTATCGTTCTCAATCAGGGGCACTAAATGGCAACCCTTCTTAAACTTACGGATGAACTCCATAACTGTCAAGTCTCCCTGCCTCAGGTTCATGAACTCCCTGGTCAACCTGGCACGCACCTCGTCAGCGAAATATTTGGAGTAAAATACCTCCATGAAGCGCGTCAAGCTCAGAGTAGCCAAGTTCAAGGCTATGGATGCTCCTTCCCACCATAGGCGTGCATCTCCTCCAAATATATATGTCGCACAACGAACTCTATCTGCATCCCCAAGCTCCATAAACTCAAAGATAACCTCGAGGGACTTGATCCAGCCCTCGGCAATCATATGATCGGAAGTCCCTAAGAACTCCTTCGGCCTCATCTTCATGAAGCGCTCATAGGTAGCCTCGGGCCCTGTCGGCCTGGCTGCCACAGCATTGTTCCCTGCAAACTGTGCGAAGAACTGAGTTATCCTAGCTAACATCTGGGCATTCATGTCCGGTGAAGGTGGTAAATCTCTCTCCTGCCTCTGATTCTCACCGTCCTCCTGGTGAGTCTCATCATCTCTCCTGCGCTCAAGAACGCGTCTCGGAGGCATACTGTTCCATTCATAACCCATACGTAACTAACATGCATAATCTCTATTATTTCTTTAAATTTAAATAAATACTGAATAATCATAATCTTGACATAAAATATTTCATGAAAACATGCTGTTAAAATATTTCATTCTTTAAACAAAAATACGTAAACGTAAAACTTACAGACCGAAGACGTGACTTCGTGAGCTTCTCGAGGTCAGTAGTAGTACAACCCTTTACAAGAACATAGGCTCTAATACCAACTGTAGAGGCCCGAAGTTCGTATTTGAAAATTTGCAGAAAAATTTAAATTTTCTCTTTAAATAAATAAAATGCCTCATTCATAAAATAAACTGAATAAAAGTTTTGATGTTTAATGTAACAGCGGAATAAAAGTTTTAAATATCGAAATAGCAGCGGAAGTAAATATCTGTTTCAAAACAACAACTTAAAATAATTTATCATGGTAAGAATGAGTTTGCATAAAAATGATAATTAAACTGATAAATGATGTCCTAGGGTTCCTACTACTGCCGACCCAAGCTAGCTCACTTGTCCCCGCCCTCGGTCCCGACCTCATCAGTACCTACAACAATCAAGTCTAGTGAGTCTAAAGACTCAGCATGCATATATCGTAGATAACAAGTAAATATATCATAAAAATTTCATGTCGTGTAAAGATAACATATCGTAAAGTGTGACGTGAAAATATCTTGTCATGAGTAATTATAAATATGTGCATAACTGAACTGAAAATCGTAAGTGAAATGTTTGCTCGGTAGAGCCCTGTCATGAAATAACATATAATAATTTTCTGTTGAGAATATGTTCTACGCAAGTGGCCCATAACGTGAAATGAATCGTCTGATCAGACTAAACCACAGTATACTGGGCGATAGAGATCATCACAGCCCTTGGACTGGATATCCGTACCAATACATGAACATGAACATGAACCGGTCAGTGACCACCGGATGAAGTAATAATCCCATGATAAGCTGCAATCCCATGAACGTGAGGTGACCACAAGCAATATCGCATATATCTCAAAAATGAACATTTTATATTTTTATGCACGTAGTATAATTAAATATCCTGTTTTTATTTTACCGAATAGGTTGGATCGTTCCCAGGCTCACTGCAACCTAATTCATACATGAAAAATACGCAAATGTTGAAAATAACTTAGTCATTGAACCCAAAAACGGGCCTACTAGACCAACAACTAAATTTCTAACCATGACTCTGTACCAACCCGAACCAACATCGAACCATCATTTAGTCATGATTATAATACACCTAAAATGATGAAATAAAGCTCCTAAAATTGTACAAGTCGAAATTTGGTGCATGGAGGACAAAAATAAGAAACGCTCTTTCGAGAGTCGATTTGACATATTGCACCGTAAATTCTCGTACGACCTCTAAACTTAACTGAATCACGAACGGCCAAAAACATAACCTTCCTAACTTGCTGAGGTACTGTCCAGTCCAAGGCCATAGGCTAAAAGCAAACCAAGAACTCAAACGAGCCTCTGAACCAAAGCACCAAGTTGCTGTCAAAAAATTACAGCAGTAGCGCTTTCGCTTGCATGCTTCGTTTTCGAGACTATTGGCCATTGGGGCTTGAACCACCGACCAGAGTCTCTTACCAACATCCTAAGGTGTGGTTTGAACCATGGCTAAAGGCCCTAGGCCAACCACAATCCAAGCCAAACACCAAGGGCGTCACACAACCCAAACCGAGGACACAAGGAAAATTCTGCACCATGCGATTGTTTGGATCGCTTGCTGTGTGTCGTTCCAGTGGCCATATGATCGACCATGGCTCTATCTAGACATCATGAGGTATTGTGTGAACCATGGCTAAGGGCTAGAAGCCAACCAAGACCCACACGAATCCTCAAACCCGAAATTACACATGCAAGAAAAAGAAAAGATTCGAAGGGGCTGTTGTGTGTTGTTTGTTTTAAAACCGATGGGAACGTAAACCAAGCAATGGAAGGGCATCTTGGTCACGTCCTAGGCATGTCAAGGAAGGGTCCTATCCATGGTTACAGGCCCTAAAGCCAACCAAGATTCGAACATCCTTGAACAATCAAAAACCTGAATTTTTTAGACTCAACTTGCAACTATGGAGAGTTGCTGTCAAATCTCTTTCTCCAGCGTGTTGGGGACTTGAACAAATGGACCAACCTGATCCAAACTCACCCTAGTACATGCCTAGGTGCAGCCTTGGTTGCCTGGAATCGAGCTAAACCATGAAACACCAAAACTAGCCAAAACCGTGAGGCACAATGGAAGAGCCGAAAAATTCTGCACAATGTTTTTCGAAAATGCTTGACATGATTTCGGTTTTGCTTCATGATTCATGCACATATGATGTTTTAAAAAAATATTAGGACTTGATTGAGTAGAAAAGGATGATAGAAACATGCCTTGGATATGTTTTGAAAGAAAAACAAACAAATACAACGACGCGGCGCGACGGAGACGGAGTTATTTTTCTTACTAGTTTTTCTCTCTTGTTTCTTGCTAGAAGACTCACGATTTTCTTTCTCTGAAAATGCTCTGAAATTTCGAGAATGGTGAAGGAGAAATGAAGGCTAGGAATGAAGGGAAATTCTACAAATAAAAATGGGATAGAATGGCAAGATCAAATCTTTCAATCCTGGAGTTTGATAGATAAGGAATGATATGACATATCAAAGGATTTGACGTTGATTTGCTTGGGGTGAGGCCGATTTTATCATTCAAAAACAAAGGAGAAATTGTTTAATTGTTAATTATTGAAGATTAAATGTTGAGGGAATTATCTACTAAGAATGGATTAAGGAAATGAATAAAGTGGTGAGTTGTCAAACTTTTATCAAATCTTCCAAGGAGGTGGCCGATTTTTACTAGATAAATGGGGATGAAATATTGCTAAATTATTAATTATTGAGGAATTAAAATTGTGGGAATTATTCTACTATGAAGGGATAAGGAAAGATATCAAAGATGGAGTGGCTAAAATTAAATCAAATTCTCAAAGTGGTGGCCAAAATTATGCTTAATAAATGAAGAGAAATATTGCTTAATTATTGAATTTTAAATTTTTAAAGTTTTATCTACCCATTAAGTATTTTAGTGAATTAATAAATTAATTATTGAACCTAAATGAACTTATTTCCTACTTACCTCAAATTACTTAAATAATTCCTTAAACTTACATTAAATTAACTTATTATTTATCTTAAATAAATTCTAGGAATGTTTTCTTAATATTAAATTTTATCTCAATACTCCAACTCCAGTCCGACCTCACTTATTTAATTGAAAAGATAAAACTAAACTTATGCGATTTAAAATAAATAATCGTGATTAATCAACTAAAAAAATGCTTTAAATAATCAAGAAATCATTTTTAATTTAAATACTAGAAATTATGCATGGCTTATACGTAGTCTGATTTAAGGGGTTCTACATAATATATTAATCCACTAAACATATATCATGTAATTCAAGACTATACAGAACTTTAGTCTATATTTTTTTCTTCTCTGTATCTTGACTGTTAAAATAGTCTGACCTATAAATTGTGCTTTAAAAAGGGTAGCCATTCTTCCGGCTATCCCGCTAAGAGATTTTTCAACTAGAACTGATTCTTTGGTTTCTATCGAAGTCATATCCAAACAATTTTAATTGATCCCATAAGACTCATTTCCAGAAGTTTATTGAATTCTTCTCTATTGAGATCGACTCATTTCAAGAAGTTTAATGAATTCTTCACTATTGAGATCGAGTGTGCCTGCTGCGATTCTCATAGCAAATGTCAAATCATCTATGAGATCTTCTTTGTTTTTGAAATCTAATATATCTAGGTTAAGCATAACCCCATAAGGATGTATACGTTCTAAAACAGATTTCTCATAGTGTGTTTGGTGCAAAGGAATTTGATTCTTCCTTGACCTTGTTCCTGCTGGGTGTGATTCTCCACCAGTATAAAAGTATGATAGGGATTCTTTCATACTTATATTCTGAGTTCCCACAATTTTTCCTTGTGGTTCCTGTGAAGATGAGCAGGTTATGATGGTTTGTTCGCCCCCAGTTGCGTTCATCTTTAGATCTACAACTTTGAGATTTGCAAAAAATTCTGCAATGTCTTGGAGATCTTCTAGACCAATCTATCATCGGATTAATTTCTTTTCTGAGACTTTTTTTATTAGACCGATCATTTTTATTCTTCAGTAAAGGGTTTTGGCATCAATTTGGCCTTCCCTCTTTGATGTAATAAGATTTCAGTTCCAAATGATAGTGGTAACCTTCCTTCTGAAGTCCTCTTACTAGAACTTGGTTTTTGTTCTAGATTTTGAAGTCGTGTTCGAATATATTTTAATATTCCAAGAACATCTTCCTGGTTTTCAAGATTTTTCTCAACATTTTGTGGTATATAATACAACATATTGCTATAATTTTGTACTGTCTTTTGAATTTCCTAAGTTCTTCGGAAAGTTAAGAGGAATCTGGTAATATTTCTAGGAACCTATTTTTTTGAATTATAAGTTTACCTTAGGACTCTGATATGTTTTTCTGTTTTCTTGATATCTAACTTTGGTTAGATACTCCTACTTCGAATATTTCAAAAATTTGGAATATATCCTGTAAATAATTAACATCGAACCTGGGTTTAGATTCATGTTATTTGGATAAATTATCCTTCTCAAACATTTAATTACCTAATAATAATAAATCTGTATGTTTAAAATAATTTAACTAGGATTTGATACCATTTTCCCAAGAAAATCAACCATTAAAATTTATAAGGATATTTTTGTTAATTTTTTCTTTTTGAGGGAGTTTGGACAAAGTTTTTTAGGGGTAGATAGTTAGGATAAAATTAAGTATGGGTTTGGAGATTTTATTTCTAATTTTCCCATGAAAATTTATATATAATTTGAACTAAATTTAAAATATTTTGCATTCACAAATATTTATGCACACGCAACACGTGGTTACTAGGCTTTTTAATAAATGTGAAATTGCTAATCAAGTTTCTCGTGAAGATCTATATCTGAAGTCTTCTGCTTATATATTCATTTAAAAAGAACTATAATATTGCTGTTGTTTTATTGATTATCGGCGTTTGGATGTGTTAGAGTAGATGCCCTGCAAGCCAACGGTTGGCTAGGGAATTTATTGACTCAAGTGAATAAACAATCTTTATTTCAATATAATTTAACTTTTTATGGTCTTATTATACTTTATCTGTATACCCATGCAAACAACATAGATAAAGTCCTTGATTATGCTTTAATACAAATGAATCGTAATTCGATGTTGAAACTCATTTGTAAACACTGCATATTCTAAATTCGTTCCTAGTCGATTCAGCCGCCTAAAACAGGGATAAAGGCCGCTTGAGCTCGAGACTAACATATGTGATGTTGTGTACTGCGTTTCTTGGTAAGGGCATAGAGATGTCTAAACATACAGATAGGTAGTCATATGATGATTATACCGAACAACCCTCCCTCGGACTTTCCAAGTGGTTATCATTCATCGAGAGGATAAGTCCGTGGTTATGATTGTACAACATTAGTCCTTACGACCCGGGACAACACCGAGGCTCTATATGCTAGGGCTGTGCTTTGACTCGTTTACCGGCTCCAGGAGAGTCATCAGGTGGCGAGGTTGGGTACAGTTGTGACACATATAGGAGCCAGTGCTTTGTAGTCGGGGATTCACCGCTCACCTACGGGTGTGGATATCCTATGTGATCTGATGAAATAATAGTGCATGGAATCTCTGGCCAGAGTACGAGATGTACGTTGAAAATAGTACACGCGATGCCACTATTATAGTTATCACATAGTTATCGAATTAATATGCAACCCTCGATGAACCAATGGTTGCAGATTCGATCGGGATATATGAGATGAAGGGACCGTACTGTACGTTAATCATAATCGACTGGTTCTTGCAGGCACTATCAGTGATACCTAGGGGATCATGGGGCGATGCTACTAGACGCTCTTACCATGATCCGATGGGTGCAATCAGAAATGAGTTTTGACATTCTTAATCAAGGTGTTGATGAAAAGAATGGGGCTAACTAAGGTAAGCCCGAAAAAAAGATTATGTCCTGAATCACAAAGAGTTGTGAACCCATGGCTAGCTGTATCCCTGAACCATTGAGGGTCACACAAGCACTGGATCGTTTGTTCCCGTTGAGAGAATAAATCTAAGGAGTTGAATTATATTATGATATAGTAAATTCAAGGAGTTGAATTTATGATAATTAAATTTTGAGAAAATAAATTCGAGGAGTTGAATTTACGATATAGTAAATTCAAGAAGTTGAATTTATGAAATTTAAAGGGAATAAATTCAAGGAGTTGAATTTATAAAATTTGATAATTTAATTTATTAAACTCAAAAGTTGGGTTTATTAAATATTAAATTTTGGAGGTGATAAATTCAAGGAGTTGAATTTATAATTTAAATATTAAATTCAAATGTTGAATTTATAATTGATTTAATTTATTAAGCTCAAAAGTTGAGTTTATTAAATATTAAATCAAATATAGTGGGAGTATGTTTAATGGGCTTGTATGAGTACAAGTCCAACATATTAAACAATTAAAGTTGTTAATGGACTTTGATTAATTAATTAAACTAGTTGGATTAGCCCAATTAATTAATCAAACCTATTAATGTTAATTGTGGAATTTAGGTCAAGTTATTGTTTTTTAAAGAAAAAAAATTGACCTAGCCTAACTTTCTCCAATGGTGACTCACGAGAGTTGCAAAAATATTCCTCCAAATTCTTTTCCACTTTTCAAGAAAAATTTCTTTTGAGGTCTCTCTCAAATTTTAGATCTCAACGTAAAACTTCTTTCAAATATTCTAGTGTTATTTGAAAGAGGAACAAATCTTCTAGTCGTGGACCTAATTAGAAGGATTGAAGGTAAGAGTTTTTGAAGATCGTTCGTAGAGATTCATCAAGAGCTAGATCCGCTAATACCGGAGTAGTTGGAGCCATGTTATTTATTCACTAAAGGTATAACTTTTAAACATCCTATGAATGTTTATGTTAAAATAATACGAACGCCCAAAGCAAAATATATTTTTATTGTCAAAATAAACAAAATTTTTAAAACTTCCACTGCGTTTGGGCTTGTAGAAAACCGGGATCCAACAGTGGTATCAGAGCCAGGTTTTTCTAAATTGTATGGTTTTGATATTGAATAATTTATTTCTAACCACACAAGAAAATTTTTCAGAAAATTGTAGCACCATTAAATTTTATTTTTCTAGAAAACAAAAAAAAAATTTCGTTTCTGCCCGAACTGTTCCGTGCCGCACGCGCGCAGATTGCGCGCGCCGGGCAGCGCAGCGTGCGGAGCGTCCGCACGCGATGCGCCACCAGCGCTGCGCGCAGCGCCGCGTAACGTGCGGAACGTCCACACTCCGCGCGCACAGGAGTGCCGCCACTGCCCGAAACGTTCGGGCAGCGGGAGGGCAGCGAGGGCGGCTACCCGGAATCGTCTCGGGAACCGTGCTGGATGTTGGGCATGAATTGTTTGGGCCTAGGGTGCAATTTTCTGAATTTTAAAATTTTTGGGTAAAATTGATATTTTTGAAAATTGGTTCAATTTTTATTTTGAAAAATTGATTTTTAGAAAATTATTTACTTTCTTGTGAAAATAAATAATTAGAATATGATTTTAATTATTTATGGAAAAAATGAGTTTTTACAAGAAATCAATTATTATTGATTTAATTGGAAATTAAATAAAGGAGTTTATTTAATTTATTAAATCTTTTAATAATTGTGGTGGTTAGTGATAAAATTATTAGATATATGATTTAACAATTAATTAAATTGTTTAATTAAATTGATGTTAATATTTGATATTAAATGCATGAAGAATGATCGAGAGCCTTGACCAATGTGTTAGGTGTATGTTAGGATATTTTACTGTTTTATTCGTTTTTTTTATTAATATTTGATATTATTAAAGTGGGCCTGGTTTATGGCCCGTTCAAACCCCATGAGATGTATCCTTTATGTGCCATGGCTATTTAAATGTAACTATTAGAAATAGTGGGAGATCAAGACTGAAAAATAGTGGGCCCGATGAACGAGATGAAGACATGTAAAATATTGGAAGCTCTTGTAATAGTTGCATTTGCATCCCTCCATTCACCTAGGTTTGGACCCGGATCCATGTATGGCTCACATGGATCTAATAGTGTTGGCGATCGATCATCCTTAATTATTGTTGAATGTCATATTATGATATATGTGATATATAGTAGTATGAATGTATGTATATTATTATATAATATAGCTGCATGAATCCGGCAAACATACAAACTCATGGAACACGATTTTTAAATTAAAATGATGAGACAATTTTAAAATTTAAATCCCTCATTTTGAATAAGATTCAAAATTTATATCAAACTGAAAAAATAAAAATTAAAAGAGTTTGATTTTTCATTACCTTCCATCAACCGTGGTTGCATGTTGATCGATACCTGCAGACAGTGTCTGGCTCATGTTATTAGGGAGGCCTGTACGCCGGAAAGCTGTGACTTCCACTGGACATATGATGTGAATTGAGTGGAACTCCCGTGACTTCGGCTCATATTATTTGGGGAACTCATGGCGACCATCCACTACAATTCAATATTGATGGGTCGGTTTGACACGCGAAAATAAACGACGTCATATTATTGGGTCCTTATTAAACGTGAGGCAAAACACGCGGAGGTTGCATAGGGATGCAATTGGATTCTACCTTTTAGAAATTATAATTGGCTGATATTATTCGGGATTATAATTGGCTAATTGGACTCTACGTGCCCACTAAGAAAATACGATTTCCCTTTTTCATCAGAGGGTGGTGGAAATGTCAAAATAGTGGGAGGGAGATTTATAAAATAAAATCCATATTTTATATCTTAAAATTATTTTAAAATAACCAGCAACCATTATTCTGTTTCCGTATCAGTATATTTTCGATTTCGTCACGTAATAAATTTTGTTATTAACAAGCTAGCCGAATCTAATTTCAAGACTGGTTGGAAAAATTGTTCTGAATTCGGAGAAAATGTCATACACACTAATGTCAGTCTTGTTGAACTGACAATGCATGCAAGATGGTGGGACCATAGTGTGCAAGCTAAAGTGTAATGTGCTCGCTTCTATGTCAAATGAACTGTAGGGACATTTGAGGAAATTTTGAATGCTGCTGACATTCGAATGCACGTGCAAGAGTTTCATGGTGCATGAAACTCATACGATGATGCACACTACTTTCATGGAGCTCATGACTACACACATGCAAGATGGGGCTCTAGCCCATGAGCATGATGTACATATGATTATGCTTATTAAGAATGTGGTGGATCTGGAATATGTGATTCCTAACGAGTTAATTGATAAAATCAATTTGTTGTCTTTCTCTTCCTCATTTGACGGGGTTATGGTGAACTTAAAGTTTAATAAGATATTTGATAGCCTTGAAGAGCTAGTCAATATGCTTATGACTTATGAGATCACCATAAAATAAGAAAAATTATTTTTTTTATAATGGGCCTTTCGTCGGACGAAAATGACCCACAAGGTAAGGGAAAGAAATGTTCTGCCCCTCACAAGAAAAACAATCCCAATAAGAGGCAAACTCTGAAAGACACTTAAAAGGCCTACAAAGCACGATAAGTTAGAACATATTTATTTCACTACAAGAAGTCCGAACATAAGAAATTATATGTGCCTGAAATGTTCTGGAAATGATAAGTGAATATCCAAGTAAACATGATTTCAACAACAAACAAAATAAAATTAGATGATCCAAATCCCACACAAATATGGCACGCTAGACTATGTCACATTTCCCAAAGAAAGATGCACGAACTAGTGGGAGAAGGCATGTTTGACTTGTCAAACATAAATTCTTTACTTACTTGTGAGTTCTGTCTAAAAGGAAAAATGACCAAGACTCCATTCGATGGAAACTTGGAACGTGCGCATGGTCTATTGGATTTGATCCACACAGACATTTGTGGCCCGCTAAGTGTTAGCACAAAATATGGGCAATCCTACTTCATTACCTTTACTAATGACCATACGAGGTATTGGTATGTTTATACGATGAAACACAAATCTGAAGCATTTGAAAGGTTCAAAGAATTCAGATCTGATGTAGAAACCAGCTAGAAAGAAGTATTAAGGCATTTCGATCTGATCGAAGTGGAGAATACTTGAGTGCTGAATTTTTGGGTTATCTAAAAGAGAATATGATTCTCACAGTAGACTCCACCAGCAACACCACAATTGAATGGTATTTCTGAACATTGTAAGCGAACCTTGTTTGACATGGTTCGATCAATGATGAGATTCACTGAATTGCCTACATCGTTTTGGGGCTTTGCGCTTGAAACTGCGGCATTGTTTTTGAATAATGTCTATACTAGAGCAGTTGATAAAACACCATATGAGATATGGATGGGAAAAACTCCCAAGTATTCTTACATGAGAATATGGGGATGTCCTGCTTACGTGAAGCAGACAGTGGGAGACAAATTGGATAGTAGATCCACTTTGTACTACTTTGTAAGATATCCAAAGAATTCTGTTGGATATTATTTCTATCATTCCAATGAAGCAAAAGTGTTTGTTTCAAGAAATGCCGCCTTTTTGGAAAGAAAATTTCTATTAGTTAGAAAAGGTAAGATGATAGAACTTGAAGAAATTCAAGATACTCCCTCAACTATAGAAGTTGAACCCATTTCCCAAGAACCAGTAGTTGAAGTACAAGCTCCTAGGAGGTCTGATAGGATTATTAGACCACCTGCAAGATATACGCTTCTTCATGAACAAGGCCATGATGAGTCTTGTGTTGGATGTGATCCAATGAATTTCAAAGAAGCATTATCTGATACTGATTCAAGCAAATAGCTTGAAGACATGCAGTCAGAAATGGACTCTATGTATTCAAACCAAGTCTGCACATTAGTGGATCCACCTGAGGGAATCGTTCCCATAGGATGCAAATGGATCTACAAAAGAAAGCTTGGAGCGGATGGGAAGGTAGTGACCTTCAAAGCAAGACTGGTTTCAAAAGGATATACTCAAAGGCAAGGAGTTGTCTATGAGAAAACTTTTTCACCAGTTGCTATGTTTAAGTCCATTAGAATACTACTAGCCATAACAGCATAGTATGACTATGAGATATGGCTAATGGATGTAAAGACTGCATTCCTCAATGGAGACATCAAAGAGGGAATTGATATGTCTCAAACTAAGGGATACACATCAGTAGGAAGTGCGCATAAGGTATGCAAACTTCAGAGATCAATATATGGTCTCAAGCATGAGTCAAGGAGTTGGAACCTCAGATTTGATAGCACTATCAAAGAGTTTGGTTTTTCTAAGAATCCTGAGGAACCATGTGTGTACAAGAAAGTTAGTGGGAGTGCATTGATATTCCTGGCACTTTATGTTGATGATATCCTGCTTATTGAGAATGATATAGGATTATTGCAATCAACTAAAGTATGGTTAGCAAGTAAATTCTCCATGAAAGACATGGGTGAAGCATCCTATGTATTGGGAATGCAAATCTATAGAGATAGATCAAAAGGATGCTCGGACTCACCCAAGCCACTTATATCGATACCATTATAAAACGATTCTCTATGGAAGAGTCCAAGAGAAGATACTTATCAATGTGTCATGGTATTACTCTATCTAAAGCTATGTGTCCCAAAACTGATGAAGAGATAGAGATGATGGACACGCATTTTATATGCGTCAGCCATTGGTAGTATCATGTATGGTGTGATATAGGCACGTCCTGATGTTGCTTACGCTCTGAGTGTTACAAGCAGATATCAGGCAAACCCTGATCCAATGTATTGGAAGGTCGTGAAAGATATTCTTAAGTACTTGAGAAGGACTAAGAACTTGTTCATGGTCTATGGGGTGGAGAATTGAAATTGGAAGGCTGCACTAATTCTAGCTTCCAATGTGACGTAGATGATTCGAAATCGACCTCTGGCTTTGTATTCATGCTCAATGGTGCGGCTGTCTTTTGGAAAAGTTCCAATTAAGACACCGTTGCGGATTCCACCACTGAAGCTGAATATATTGCTGCATCTGATGCAGTCAAAGAGGTAGTTTGGATGAGGAATTTTGTCCAAGAGTTGGGCATTATTCCTAATGGAATTGATCTGGTCGCATCGTACCGCGACAACACTGGTGCCATTGCGCAAGCAAAGGAACCAAGGTCTCATCAGCGATCCAAACATGTACTGAGGAAGTTCCACATCATACGGGAGATTTTGGGAAGAGGATACATATCAGTCGAAAGACTCCCCTCTACAGATAATGCTGCTGATCCACTTACAAAGCCCTTGCCAGGACCATTGTTTGAAAAGCATCGCGAAGCAATGGGATTAAGGGTAGTTGGCTCTAGGGAAAGTGGGAGATTGTTAGAGTAGATGCCCTGCAAGCCAACAGTTGGCTAGGGAATTTATTGACTCAAGTGAATAAACAATCTTTATTTTAATATAATTTAACTTTTATGGTCTTGTTATACTTTATCTGTATACCCATGCAAACAGTATAGATAAAGTCCTTGATTATGCTTTAATACAAATGAATCGTAATTCGATGTTGAAACTCATTTGTAAACACTGCATATTCTAAATTCGTTCCTAGTCGATTCAGCCGCCTAAAACAGGGATAAAGGCCGCTTGAGCTCGAGACTAGCATCTGTGATGTTGTGTATTGCATTTCTTGGTAAGGGCATAGAGATGTCCAAACATACAGATGGCTAGTCATATGATGATTATACCGAATAACCCTCCCTCGGACTTTCCAAGTGGTTATCATTCATCGAGAGGATAAGTCTGTGGTTATGATTGTACACCATTAGTCCTTACGACCCGGGACAACACTGAGGCTCTATATGCTAGGGCTGTGCTTTGACTCGTTTACCGGCTCCAGGAGAATCATCAGGTGGCGAGGTTGGGTATAGTTGCAACACTTATAGGAGCCAGTGCTTTGTAGTCGGGGATTCAACGCTCACCTACGGCTGTGGATATCCTATGTGATCTGATGAAATAATAGTGCATGGAATCTCTGGCCAGAGTACGAGATGTACGTTGAAAATAGTACACGCGATGCCACTATTATAGTTGTCACATAGTTATCGAGTTAATATGCAACCCTCGATGAACCAATGGTTGCAGATTCGATCGGGATATATGAGATGAAGGGACCGTACTGTACGTTAATCATAATCGTCTGGTTCTTGCAGGCACTATCAGTGATACCTAGGGGATCATGGGGCGATGCTACTAGACGCTCTTACCATGATCCGATGGGTGCAATCAGGAATGAGTTTTGACATTCTTAATCAAGGTGTTGATGAAAAGAATGGGGCTAACTAGGGTAAGCCCGAATAAAGGATTATGTCCTGAATCACAAAGAGTTGTGAACCCACGGCTAGCTGTATCCCTGAACCATTGAGGGTTACACAAGCACTGGATCGTTTGTTCCCGTTGAGAGAATAAATCCAAGGAGTTGAATTTATATTATGATATAGTAAATTCAAGGAGTTGAATTTATGATAATTAAATTTTGAGAAAATAAATTCAAGTAGTTGAATTTATGATATAGTAAATTCAAGAAGTTCAATTTATGAAATTTAGAGAGAATAAATTCAAGGAGTTGAATTTATAAAATTTGATAATTTAATTTTTTAAACTCAAAAGTTGAGTTTATTAAATATTAAATTTTAGAGGTGATAAATTCAAGGAGTTGAATTTATAATTTAAATATTAAATTCAAATGTTGAATTTATAATTGATTTAATTTATTAAGCTCAAAATTTGAGTTTATTAAATATTAAATCAAATATAGTGGGAGTATGTTTAATGGGCTTGTATGAGTACAAGTCCAACATATTAAAAAAATAAAGTTGTTAATGGACTTTGATTAATTAATTAAACTAGTTGGACTAGCCTCATTAATTAATCAAGCCTGTTAATGTTAATTGTGGAATTTAGGTCAAGTTATTGTTTTTTAAAGAAAAATAATTGACCTAGCCTCACTTTCTCCAATGGTGACTCACGAGAGTTGCAAAAATATTCCTCCAAATTCTTTGCCACTTTTCAAGAAAAATTTCTTTTGAGGTCTCTCTCAAATTTTAGATCACAACGTAAAATTTCTTTCAAATATTCTAGTGCTATTTGAAAGAGGAACAAATCTTCTAATCGTGGACCTAATTAGAAGGATTGAAGGAAAAGAGGTTTTGAAGATCGTTCGTAGGGATTCATCAAGAGCTAGATCAGCTAATACCTGAGTAGTTGGAGCCATGTGATTTATTCACCAAAGGTATAATTTTTAAACATCCTATGAATGTTTATGTTAAAATCATACGAACGACCAAAGCAAAATATATTTTGATTGTCAAAATAAACAAAATTTTTAAAACTTACGCTGTGTTTGGGCGTGTAGAAAACCGGGATCCAACATGATGGACTTGAATTTTCCTAATTCGTTTCGATTTGCATGTATAGACGTTAGATTCGATTCTCTCTATTCATATTGTCCTTGTCATGTCGTGTAACATATGATTTTATAGTAAAATTGTGATTTTAATTGAACGTAGACTTTGTAACTTCATATGTTATCTCAATTCCCATTAAAGCAAATGATATAACTTTGAAGTTCTTGGTAGTGCTTTCTAGTCTACCAGAGAAGGGGAAAAACACACACAGAGAGACCAAAGGTTTTAGGATAAGAAGAATTGTAATCTATTCCTACGGCTGAAAATATACGTACATATTCAAAATGTTATACTGGATAAACTATACATAAAAATTTGAGGCGCTCTTTTCTGATCAATTACATATTATCCAATAAAAAAACACTAACAAAAGCAAGAATCAGTTTCCCGAGATCCATCATTAAAAAAAAGTTTAAAAATTTAGAAGTTTCAATGGATTGCCTTGTTTTTCAGCACACTTTGTTGGTTCCTCGTATTTTTGCTCATTTTTCTGCAGTTTCCCGTTGTAGAAACAGGGCCTGGAATCTGGGTTGCTGGGCTGTTGGGTTGTCAGGGAATAAATGGGATAAGAATTCATCGTCATCATTCAATGAAGGAAGCTTAAACGGATCACTGTTTAATTCTTTTACTGACGAGTCTTCCCCGGCTGTCTCCTTTGAAGCAGTTGATGCAGAGATAACTCAAGAAACTATTGATTTCTTTGTTAGTGATGCTGAAGGTGATCCTGATCGTCCTTCTCCGGGCTACTCTTCAATCGAACAAGCTCTTTCTTCTTTGCGTCAACAGAAGGTATTGCAAGTCTTGATTCTGAGATATTGTTGGTTTTGACGGACGTACGTGGGTCATAAATTGACGTGTAAATTGTTCAAGTTTGTGGTTGTTGTAGATGATGAAAGTGGGAATGTCGAAGGGAACCTTGTCATGGCAGCGTCCTACGCGAATCTAACGGCTGTCGCATTCTTGATCAAGCATGGATCAGGTATAGTTTCCGTAGGCATGACAGGAGAAGACCTCAAAAGGCTAGAGCTCCCTCTAATGTCACCTGAAACAGAAGACGATTCTTCGGCTCCTTCCTTCACAATCACAGTGGTATGGCTAACCTGGCATAAGCATCTAATCTACATGATTTTTCTTTTCGTATGATTACTTCGGCAGACACTATATTTTATTGTTTGGCGTATTTCTTGTAAAATTTAGGATGCTAAAGTTGGAACATCAACTGGTGTCTCAGCTTCGGATAGGGCTAGAACAGTCCTTGCTCTCTCATCTCCCAAATCTAGACCAGGAGATTTCCGAAGACCGGGACATATATTCCCCCTCAAGTATAGAAACGGTGGTGTTTTACGTCGGGTTGGTCACACTGAGGCTTCAGTGGATTTGGTCACACAAGCTGGTTTGCCTCCAGTTTCAGTTCTCACGGCTATAGTTGACAAACAAGATGGTTCTATGGCCTCCATGTCTAGTTTAAGAAAGTTGGCATCAGATCACAGTATTCCAATCGTTTCTATCACTGATCTTATTAGGTAAGTTTGCATCTAATAATGCATGATTTGGATAGAATTGGTGTACGTGTAATGAGTCGTTGCAGTGTATATGATGATCGAAGCTCAATAGAATGACTCCAAAAGGCGTGGAATATGGGACATTAAGAAATATTTTTCTCAGGTACAGAAGAAAGAGAGAAAAGCTTGTGGAAAGAACAGCCATTTCGCGTTTACCGACTAAATGGGGTTCGTTTCAGGCCGTTTGCTATCGTTCAAAACTTGATGGAATGGAGCACATAGCCATTGTGAAGGTGACAAAACAATTCCCTCACTTGTACAAGGAATATTTGGAAAGAAATATAGTTACTTTTCTTTTTCATCTATAGGGAGAAATTGGAAATGGACAAGATGTTCTAGTAAGGGTTCACTCAGAATGTCTGACAGGAGATATATTCGGTTCTATGAGATGCGACTGTGGAAACCAGTTAGATCTAGCAATGCAGTTAATTGAACAAGCTGGCAGAGGTGTTGTAGTGTATCTCCGAGGTCATGAAGGGCGTGGCATCGGGCTCGGCCACAAACTTCAGGCATATAACTTACAGGATCTTGGACACGACACCGTTGAAGCCAATCTTGAGCTCGGTTTCGTTGCTGATGCACGTGAATATGGGATTGGAGCCCAGGTAGCTAAATCTACTTTCCCCCTTCCATCGAAGAAGTTTTCAGCCTTTTGGCTTAAATAATTAACTTCCTGATTTCATTCAAAGAGAACATTTTCACATGCCTACAGCTGCGCTAAAAATTATAATAGCAGTATTGCAACGTAAATCTTTAAACGTACTAGTTTCACGTTTTCAGAGTGAGTTGACTTTTATCATAGCTGCACAATCTGACGAATTGACGCTTGACAGATACTACGAGATATCGGAGTTCACACAATGCGGTTGATGACAAACAATCCAGCCAAGTTCACTGGTCTGAAAGGCTACGGTTTGGCAATTGTGGGACGAATTCCCGTTCTGACTCCTATCACAGAGGACAACAAGCGTTATCTGGAAACCAAAAGAATAAAAATGGGTCATGTATATGGATCAGATTTACATGGACAATCGACTGAAACCATCATACAGAAGATAGATAAACAAGACGATATTTGAATGAGATCATGTCGATTAAGCTAAAGGTAGCAGATCATTTCATCAATTTGTATAGGTTTATGCACAAATGCGTCTTATATTACACAGAATTTTCGAGCTGCTGGAAGATCGGTCATTTAGACATTGATAACAGTACTAAAGAAACCTGGTGCTGCCTTGTTCTAAATTTGCTGAGACAGTAATTATGAAGCTGAAACAAACAATTAGTTATGTTGATTCAAGAATCATAGGTAAAAGGAAGATAACAATTAAACCATAACCTCATCCACAAGAAAGTAGAGAAATTAAACCAAAATGAGTCCTGCCATTTACAAATCAGCACCTTCTACCTGTACAAATACTGTAAAGACCATAAAATCACCAAGGCCACCGTTCAACTATATTTCTATTATATTGCTACTTCTCAGGAGAGCAATTTCTATCCATAGATATCGAACAGCTCCTAATTCCTTCTAATTCAGAAAAATCTTTGCCTCTTTGGCAAATGGACAAAATTATTAGCATTTATGTCAGAAGCTACATTAGTAAAATTCAACAAAGGTGTCGACAGAACTTGAGAAGACCCACAAGACATCTGAGCATAAGGTTGCAAACTAAGTGATCTTGAACCAAATTGTCCTATATTTTCTAATGGTCTCTGAACAAAAATCTCGGAATCATGGCCATTAAAAGAAGTGGTAGGAATCTCAAATGGCTGAAGCGGTGGAGGATTCTGCCACCTAGGAAGCGGCCCCGACAAGAAAATCGTATGAAGAAGCGGCCCTGCTTCAAGAACAGCCTGCAAAAACTTCCCTTGTTGCGGAAAAGATTTTCCCCTCGAAAGATTGTTTATAACCAATGAATACCGATCAAATTTAACAGCAACTGAAAGGGAATCAACTGAAGACGAACCATGTGAGTGGCAATTGTGTGTTTCCGAAAAACTTTTTGATTCGGTTACGCTTGAATTAACATTTCCCTGTTTCACAAGAAAAATGAGGGATGGCAGGAAAGCCTTTTTCATTTATCGTAGTTAAAAGACACAGCTTTGTTACTGAGTAACTTATGGAGTTGACCCGAAATGGAGACGTGGGTTCGGGGATATTTTTAAATCATTTATGTATTTCGAGATGAAAATGAGATTATTATCTTTATTCTCGAAACTATTCTGAAAATAATATCAATAATAAAATAATAGTATTATTATTAAAAATAATATTATAATAATAATATTATATTTAAAATATATAATATTAAAATATTATTTATATTGATATTAATATGAATATTATCAATAATAATAATAAGTTTTGGTTTGAGAAAATTTCTGAATCCGTAATCGTCTGATCATATAAATATTTTTAAAATGAAGATGAGAGCCAGGGATGGAAAGTTGAAAAAACGTAGATCGAGACATGTATCAGGATGGGGATGGAATTCAAGGACGGAGATGTGGATGGCAAACTCGCCCCGCCATGCCCCATTGCCATCCGTGACATGGATAGAGATATTTTTAATAAGAATAAAAGTAGTGTTTAAACAAACTCTTGAATTACATATTGCCACATCTAACAATTTGTAATTAACTATAAGTGGGTTCTTATTAGCAAATGTTATAAATTGAGTAGTTTTTTTTATAATATTCAGAAAGAACAATTCCTTCACTGATACAATTTATATCAGTTTCTGTATCATGAAATACTTCTAGAGTAATTGTAATTTTTTTATTAATAATAAGTGTTACTTTTGAGCACCACTTTTGAGAAATAATTTGATCAATTTTATTGATCCATATCATTTGATTTATTTCATTTTCTTCTTTGCTTAAAATGTTTTCTTCTTCTTCATCAAGAGTAGAATCTTTTTCCCAAATATGATTATTATTAATACTAAGAGTATTTACTCTTTCTCTTAAATATTTATCTCAAATTTTATTTGATCTATTTCTGCTTTTAATTCAGAAATAGTAGGTTCTCTTTCCTTTTGTTTTGCCTTTTCTAATATTTTATTATAAGAATATAATTCATGTTCTTGTACTATATTATGTACAAGTTTAGTAGGATTTTGATCGAGCAAAACTTTCACGGTAAAATCTTAGTAAAAATTAATAATATTCAAGCTCGAAATAATCACAAGTGCACGATGTCAAGTAATAATATTTGAGTATTGTTCTTCTAGTGACTGTATTTCGAAATTTTTATTCTCAGTTATTAAAATATTTAGCAACAATAATTTGAATGATTGTTTACTACTATAATGTTTAAATAAAAACTCAATAAAATGGTTCAAGAATTAAATGGTGAAATAAACAAGCTAGAATAATTGATTAAAGATTCAATGAGAAATAGATTTGTTGGGAATCTCGGTTCACCTATCCCACGCTAATCTACTTAATTAGTTCGACAATGATATATGTTTTCGACAGGATTTCCTATCCAATTGATCACGTGCTCTCAAGCTATGCCAAACTAATTCGTCTCAGTGAAGTAATTAAATCTCTTTAATTATTTATCAATGATGAATTTCATGTCGTTCTACGAAATCCCCTAGCTTTCAACCTACTGGACTATGACTATCGACGTATATCCGACTTCATATTTCTATGTAAATTGTAAATCCACAGATTATGCTACTCGTTCCTATCACGGGTTATTCTCTCAAACTCACTCACAATTTTAAATCGTTATTAAAGTTAGCTGCGCTTCAACAACACAATGAAAATAATAGAACAATCAAGAATAAATCAATAGTCGATAGATGAATTAACTAAACTTAGTTTCGGGGTAGGATCCCCTTAAATCCCAACAAATAATGAAAATTAGCTACTAGAATTCATGCCCAAATTAAGAAAAATAATATTTAAACAAGAGAAATTAAATTAGAAACAGTAGACGTGACGAAAACACAAAGAATGTTGCCAGGAAATCTTGAAATCTTCGCTCCAAGCCTTTTTTCTCTCTTCAAAATCTTGGTGGCTGCTGAATAATCTGAATTTTGGTGCCCTAAGTTTTTTTGTGCAGCCTCCAACGGTAATCATCTCACAGAAGTCAAGAAATCATCCTCAAGAATTTTCCAAAATTAGTCCCGCTCGAGCGGTAAGGTTCTACCTCCCGAGCGCCGAGTCCTCTGGACCTTTGCTTCCAATGTGCGGCACTTGCCCTCGAGCGGTAAGATTCTACCGCCCGGGTGCCGAGTCTTCTGTAATCTTCAGCACCACTCGTGCCCGAGGGGTAGGATCTTCGGTAAGATACTAAGATCCTACCGCTCGGGCGCCAATGCTTCTGCCAGCACTTCTGGAAATCCATCCTCACGCTGGAGCAGTAAGATTTTACCGCCCGAGCTGATCTTTCTGCCAAGTGCTCTCAAATTTCTTGTGGCTTGCATATTTCTGTCCCGATTTCAGTTCTCCGGTCATTTCACCTGCAAATTCATCATGTACGAGTTAGAAACTATCATATGCATATACTAATTCTAAAACGAACAAAATTTTTATGAAATGCACACACACGAAGCAAATACACACAAAACTAATGCAATAAAACACATACAAACAACACCTATCAGCTTTTGATTTGCCATATTTAAATAATGTTATATAGCTTTTTCTCTTTTCTTGAGGATATTTTATTTGATCAATAAGATCTAAAATGAACGTTTCTTGATTTGATATAACATTTATTTCTAATCCCATAAAATTTATGAGACAAGAATCGTAATCACAATCTTGATCACAAATTTTGTTTATGATATTTCAGATTCAATATTAGAATCACTATTAGATTATTCAGATATGTCATCATTAATAATATTAATATAAAAATCTTTTTGTTTTAAATCATCTTCTTTATTTAGAAGAATATTTATTAATGATTCTTTTAAATCATTGTCTATATTAAGATTATTAATCTTTTTCTTGACATAACACTTATTAGTTTTATGTCTTATTTTTCCAAATTTCCAGCATACTGGAACTTTATTTCGATTATTATTTTTTATAGTCTCCTTCAAAGTTGTCTCTGTGGGGACCCGGACGCTAATCATCTTCTTAATCATCATTGGGATTTAATTATCAATTAAGATAAACATGGTCTAATTTTTTTTTTAAAATGCAAGTGCGGAACGTAATGGAATTTAACTAATATACATACCAGTATAAAAGTACAATCATGTACAACAATCATTCAACTAGACTAAGGTTCAACAACTAGTCAAGTGTCAAAACCATATCTACAATAAGTCCGGAATTACCACGCTAACTTGTCCTCTCTCATCATCTTTTTGACCCTGATCCTGTCCCACCTGTTGTCATGCACACATACAAACAAGACAACAGTCGGATAACTTCGGTGAGAATAAATCCCAGTATAAACAATGTATATATATGCATTTCATATAAACCATATAAAAGCATAAAACCGATATCTAAAACATGTAACATAATCAGAAAAATGAGTTAATTTCAAACTATCAATCATACTCTGAACATGTATCAATCAGAAACATGACTCAATAAACAACTCTGAATCACACTCTGTGACTCTTAAACTCTGACTCGACTCGTCTGAATCTAGGGATCCCGATCTGAATAAGAACACAACATTCTCCCATCTACTTTACCCCAGCTAGATGGTGGTACGTTCTTAGTCCCAGACTTTGGCTGTCTATATCGAAAATCTGTAATAGGAGTCGGTCTTCTCCTCAGTATATCGATATGTATATCCAAAAGTCCAGTGACTTGGCGGTTCTGCCATGGTGGTTCTACCAAAGACTAGACGTATCTGCCCAATGACTACTCTGACAATATGCAATGGACCAGTGATCATTCTGTCATAATCTGGCCCTTCTGTCAGCGACTCTCGCTCAATCGCTATCTACTATTCTATGCTTTCAATAAATCAATAGAATCAGCATTCTTATTCAAATAACATAAAGGTATGAAAACAATAACATATAAGTATGTGGTTTTAGGGAAACTCAAGTTAAATCTAACTCGAGTCGCATCTCCCAATTAACATTGATTTATACTTTTTTCTTCTCGGTCTGACGAAGACGAAGTCTCGCATTCCAATCGGTCCATACCCAATCTGGCAATGACAATATCAAATATGCACAGTATCAATGTACAACTCAATTTAAGACCTATTATGATCAATACTCAAATCCAGACATAATCTGATCAATGTCAACAAATTACGATACAATATCAGTCGATATTGAATCTAATCAATATCAATCTACTGATGTTTCGACGGTATAACAATACAATCTTGATAACCCCGTCAATCTCAACATCATAGACATAGTCAGTATCAATACAACTCATAACCCCAGCGATAACAGATCATAATCTCAAATCGGTACAATCTTAGTCATATTACTTCAGAAAATCATAATACTTGCATACACAGTCTGTTCTTCGATTTGACTTCGATTATACAATTTCTATTACATCAAGAACGCTATATATGAATCCTATCCAATTTCTTCAATAGCATAATTTCAAACGATATCAAAACATAACAAAACTTACTTCCAGTTGTAGCTATCGTCGCTAGGAACTCGGTACTGAAGTCGGATTTCTAATCAGACAGACGGATCGTTCGTAACTCGAATTCTAAAATCAAAGGCTTACGAATTCCCCAACTTCTCGTTTCTTCCTCCTTTATCTTTCTGAATCCAAAGCTTGATATGCGCCAGAAGTTCTATCCGGAATTAGCTACTGGATTGCTCGCGCATATGCGCGCACACAAGTCGCGCATATACGCAAGACCTTCTGGTCACGCATCATTCTTTCCACACGACTCGCGCATATGCGCGCCTACTCTTCGCGCATATGCGCGAGGTGTTATGCCCATCTCGCGCATATGCGCGCATCTGTGTCGCGCATATGCGCGAGGTGTACTGTCCTCGCACATTTGTCGTGTCTTTTCTCGTATTTCTCGGTCTGATCTTTTCCGTCTAAAATCACATCAATTTATCCCCAAATCATTTCAGATTACGATAATAACATTCTCGGGCTTTACAGTCTCTCTCCCGAAGCATTGTTTATCTTTCATCTTCAAGAATTTATAAGAACTATTGAAACGTCCTATACTAATTTTTTTTTAATTTTTTTATATAAAGCATAAAATCGAAAATTACTACTGAAAACCACTTAACCTTTCCATAATTCAAATAACTTAGCATTAAAATTTAAAGTGCATAAAAATCGCTAAATCATCAACTAAACAAAAATCCTACGTCGACCTTTAAAAAGATTAACCAACATCAAAATAAAGCATAAAAAAGTCCCTAATAATTTCATTAACAATAATCTTTTATCTATCACGCTAATGTGGAAAATAAATGTCCCTCGGGAGTATACTGCCATACTCGATCCACTCAAACGTCAACGCCTCCCTCAATATCATTAACTCCTGCAACATTCAAACCCAATGAGCCTAATGACTCAACACGTTTTAAACATGAGTAACAAATAATACATAAACAATCACAAACATTAAATATCATACTTTTATTTAAAATTATTTTTAATAATAAATAATTGTAATCGTAAATCTTTCAATCATTTATTATTTGGGTGAAGTTTGATCCTTTAAAGTGACTAGCCTTTTATCCTCTGGTCAACTGATTAGTATTAGCTCACCATTGCGCATGGGGACGGGCATTGGCACTGACGTAAAATGGAAATTCGATAGTTGTGCTCCCTCTGGGGCCTTGTCCTGTAAACAGGCTCCCTCTGGGACCTGTTCCCTCACGATATTCCCAAAAATCATATATCATATCCTTTGTGTCACAGTCAATTCACATCCCTCAAAATATTTTTTCTTTTATTTTTAAATCATAAAATATCATGACTTTCTAAAAATAGTATTTTAACAGTAAAAATTTCACATCTTTATCATAAATCATAAAATTCCATATTTTTATCAAAATCATCATTTTATATCATTCATCATGCGGTATGACCCTTCGGAACGCTGCCAAACCTTTTTCGTAATACCCAAGTGTAAAATGACAGTTTGCCCCTAGACGTATAATTTCTCAATTTTGACTTTTTCTTACTTTCATTGACTCTCGATCATCCCAAATAATTATTTAAGCTTAAATTAAATTTTAGATATTTTTGTTTTTCTTAAATTCGAGCCAACCCTCAATTTTCTTGGACCATGGTCGAGCCACCTCGAGCATCACATGACCAGACCTCCTAGGGACCCAACCTGTAATGCCCGAGATTTTATTACCGCAATCTAAAATTGATCTGAAATGATTTGGCGATAATTGATGTGATTATAGACGGGAAGGATTAGACCGAAAAGACGAAAGAAAACACGGAATATGTAGTGACCCGTTCCAGAATCACCTACTAATTGAAAACTAAGCATGCAATTAACTTAATAATTACTAATAATCAGAGATAACAGCGGAAACAACTAACAAATGATAGTTATACAACCCAAACGAACTCTAGAACAACTCAAAATAAGGTAAAGAATATCTGGTACAACCATATCGAATCAAATGATACCGAAACTAAACCAACCGGCTACTCAACGTCCTCCTCCTGCTCCTCCGGAACCATCCAACCTGAGACCTGCCCCGAGGGAATGGGGTGTCCAAGATAAACAAAACCGAGGACGTGAGCGATAAGAACGCCCAGTACAAAAGTATGAGTATACAGACCTATATGAAATGCACATGCTATGATCATGATACCGGGGTAGTCAAGAAACAGGAATCACAAAAGGATCTCAACAATGCTCAGTCTAGAGGCGCCAAGTGGATAGTGCCGCGCGGTCCAACCTCTGGGTCACTGCATCCACTACAAGACAGACGTGGACCTAAAAATGTCCCGGACCACCGAAGCCCTCCCGACCCGTCGGCCACTGTGTACTCTCGGTGTCCATGCGTCCACAAGACAGGGCTGAGCGGCCCCAAGATATAGCTTATCTCGAAAGAGATACAGCTCAACAGCAAAGGCTATCTCGAAGAAGATACGGCTCAACATGAATTGCAACGTGCAGTAATAAACGTGACATAATAGCATGCATCATATGACATATATCAATGCAGCAAATACTCATGCAACACATATATGAATGTATACTCAACCAGGATATCTCGGATAGTACTTTCGTACCTCTATCACAGCAATCCTAATCCACTGGAACAACCAGACAACAGGTCTAATCCAAGCCTATTCATCAAGTGAAAACCATCACTAAACTTATCTACCAGACTTAACTAGATAATCCTGAGATAAATACTGATAAAATTCCAAACCTTCGTCCGTCGCTAGCCCGCTGATGCCGCTAGCTCCCAACTAGAGCACAGTTCTGCTACAAGACCAGCAGCTCCCCGCTAGTGCCCAAATCTCGGAACACGACTAGAACCTGTCAGAAACGACTGAAATGCTATGAAATTCTCTGAATTGGCGAGTCAAAATGAGGAAATCCGACCACTATTTATAGGCCATGTTCGGATCCTCCGAACACCACTTCGGAACGTCCGAACGCTACGTGTCCATTGGCTCTTGACAGCTCATGATCGGATCCTCCGATCATACACTTCGGACCGTCCGAACATGCACGTGTCCAGCTGCTCTTGACACCTCATGATCGGATCCACCGAACCTACACTTCGGAACGTCCGAACTCCCACGTGTCGATCAACTCTTGACACCTAATGATCGGATCCACCGAACTCACTTCGGACCTTCCGAACTCTTCGGTGCTTCCGAACCATCTTCGGACCTTCCGATCATGATTAATCACCATTAATCCGTTAATTACCCAATTTGGAATTCGGGCTACTACATTCTCCCCCCCTTAAAAGATTTCGTCCTCGAAATCAGGCTTAGAGAATGAACAAAACGAAATAACAACATCGCTATTATATCTCAATTGTTGTTGAATACAACTGATATCTCGATTACAATTGAAAAACACAAACATATACAAAGCACAACTCAAAAGAGCTCTGGATGTTCTGAACGCATACGACTCTCTAACTCCCAAGTGGCTTCTTCAGTGCCTCTGCGCTGCCACTGTACTAAGACAAGAGGAATGATCTTATTCCGCAACACCTTGTCTTTGCGATCGAGAATCTGAACTGGTCGCTCCACGTAAGACAAATCTGATTCAAGTTGAACTTCAGAGGGATGCAAGATGTGAGACTCATCTGCTACGTATCGTCTCAACAAAGATACGTGGAACACATCATGAATACCGGACAAATACGGAGGTAATGCTAACCTGTAAGCTAAATCTCCCACACATTCTAGAATCTCAAAAGGACCAATGAATCTCGGAGATAGCTTACCCTTGAGACCAAATCTCAAAATCCTGCGAAAAGGCGAAACTCGGAGAAACACTTTCTCACCTGGCTGAAAATAAAGAGGTCGCCGCTTGGTGTTCGCATAACTAGCCTGTCGATCCTGGGCAATCTTAATCCTCTTCTTGATTACTGCAACTTTATCAATAGCCTGCTGGACTAACTCCGGTCCCTCAACATGTCGTTCACCAACTTCGTCCCAGAATAAAGGAGTACGACAACGTCGCCCATACAACGCCTCAAATGGTGCCATACCAATACTACGATGGTAGCTGTTGTTGTACGCGAACTCAATCAAAGGCAAATGATCCTGCCAAGCGGGTCCGAAATCCATAACACAGGCTCGCAACATATCCTCAAGCGTACGGATAGTCCTCTCTGACTGACCGTCAGTCTCCGGATGATAAGCAGTACTCAGACTCAGTGTAGTACCCAAAACTGACTGGAAACTACCCCAAAACCGTGAGGTAAAACGAGGATCTCTGTCACTGACAATACTGACAGGCACTCCATGCAAACGTACAATCTCCTGAATGTACAATCGAGCCATACGATCGAAAGTGAAATCCCGGTTATAAGACAGAAAATGAGCAGACTTGGTGAGTCGATCCACCACTACCCAAATAGCGTCACTATTCCTCGACGATAATGGCAAGTGAGTAATGAAATCCATCGCGATATGCTCCCACTTCCATTCAGGAATAGGTAGATTCAACAATAATCCTCCAGGTCGACGGTGCTCTGCCTTAATCTGTTGACAAACAAGACACTTGGAAACAAACTGATAAACACTGCGCTTCATCCCTTTCCACCAAAATCGTGTCCTCAAGTCTTTATACATCTTATTACTTCCTGGATGAATACTCAACTTACTTCGATGAGCATGAGATAAGATCTCCTCCCTCAAATTATCACCTTCTGGTACTACAACTCGATTAGACAAACACAGAAGACCATTAGACTGATAATGGAAACCGCTATCTCCACCCGCTAACCGAGCTAATCTCTGAGTCTTGAGATCAGACATCTGAGCATCTCGAATCCGAGCGAACAAGGCTGGCTCAGATAAAATGGTAGCAACACGAATGCTCTCCATACCTTTCCGATGTTTGAAATTAAATCCCAACGAACAACAATCCTGAATAGTACTAATCATAGCACTGGTCTGAAGTGCAGAAACTCTCACTTTGCGACTAAGAGCATCAGCTGTGAGATTTGCAGATCCTGGATGGTACTTGATCTCGCAGTCATAATCTTTCAGCAAATCCATCCAACGACGTTGCCTCATGTTCAACTCAGCCTGAGTGAACAGATATTTCAGACTCTTATGATCAGTAAAGATTTCAAACTTAACCCCGTACAAGTAATGACGCCAAATCTTCAGCGCGAACACAATAGCTGCCAACTCTAGATCATGAGTAGGATACTTCTCCTCGTGAGATTTCAGCTGTCTGGAAGCATAAGCAATCACATGACCGTTTTGCGTCAACACACACCCTAAGCCTTGAGAAGAGGCATCGGTGTAAACACTGAAACCATCAGATCCTGACGGTAACGCCAAAACAGGTGCAGAAGTCAGAAGTCGACGAAGCTCTCTGAAACTATCTTCGCACTCAGATGACCACTCAAATGGAACATCCTTCCGAGTAAGTTGCGTCAAAGGTCTAGCTACCTGGGAGAAATTCACGATGAAGCGACGATAATACCCTGCTAGACCTAGAAAACTACGGATCTCAGCCACTGTCGTAGGTCGTGACCAATTTAGCACTGCCTCAATCTTGCTGGGATCCACAGAAATTCCTTCCTTGGAAATCACATGACCAAGGAATACTACACGATCAATCCAGAACTCGCACTTACTCAGCTTAGCATACAATTGCTTCTCGCGAAGAATCTGCAACACAATCCTCAAGTGCTGGACATGCTCTTCCACACTATGAGAATAGATCAAGATATCGTCAATGAAAACTACCACAAACTGATCCAGAAAATCTCGGAAGACTCGGTTCATCAGATTCATGAACACTGCTGGCGCATTCGTCAATCCGAATGGCATAACTAGAAACTCGTAATGCCCATAACGAGTACGAAATGCAGTCTTGGAAATATCATCATCTCTGACTCTCATCTGATGATAACCTGATCGCAAGTCGATCTTGGAGTAAACAGAAGTACCCTGAAGCTGATCGAACAAGTCATCAATACGGGGTAATGGGTACTTGTTTTTGATCGTCACCCGATTCAGCTGGCGATAATCAATGCACAACCGCATCGATCCATCCTTCTTCTTGACAAACAAGACTGGAGCTCCCCAAGGCGAAACACTCGGGCGAATATAACCCTTATCAAGAAGATCCTGCAATTGCTGCTTCAGCTCTCTCATCTCTGACGGAGCCAGACGATAGGGGGCACGAGAAATCGGTGCAGTCCCTGGCATTAACTCAATGCCAAACTCCACCTCTCTAACCGGAGGAAAACCAGGAATCTCTTCTGGAAATACATCAGGAAATTCACAAACCACTGGAATATCCTCTATACCAACACTACCTGTGGACGTATCAATTGCATAGATGAGGTAGCCTTCCCCGCCCGCCTCTAAAGCACGACAGGCTTTCAGAGCAGATACTACTGGCATCGGAGGTCGCGCTCCCTCACCATAGAAAAACCAACTAGAGCTCTCAGTCGTACGAAACTGAACAAGCTTCTGGTAACAATCCACAGTAGCTCGGTAGGTAGTCAAAATGTCTATACCCAAAATACAATCAAAATCTTCCATCTCCAGAATCATAAGATTCGCAGTCAACTCGTTACCCTCAAAATCTAAAGGACAACCCATCACTAGACGCTTGGCTAAAACCGAATGACCCATCGGGGTAGAAACAGAAAGAATGACGTCTAGAGAAACATACGGTAACTTATGACGTTTAACGAATCGTGCAGAAATGAATGAATGAGATGCTCCGGTATCTATAAGAACAAAAGCAGGAATACCGCATAAACAAAAAGTACCTGCTATGACTCTCTCGGTCTCGTCTGCAGCCTGATCCTGGTTCAACGCAAAAACTTGACCTTGGGCACGAGGTCGAAGATTCGAACTACCCACTGCCTGACCCTGCCTCCTCTGCTGAACAGTCGCCTGAGATCCAGAACCAGATCCTGCTCCACCTCGCAACTGAGGACAATTCTTCTTAATATGCCCCATCTCTCCGCACTGATAACAAGCTCCTGCGGCTACTCGGCATTGCTCCGATGGATGGTTCTTCCCACAATGCGCACAAGACTCCTTCTTCTTACCAAAGCGGAAAACACCGCTAGATCGAGATCTAGATCCAGAAGAAGACGAACCAGATTTCTTGAACGACTGAGATCGAGGCCTCAAAGTACTCGGAGGTCTAGAAGAAAGAATAGCCCTACCACGCTGGAGACTGATCTCTGCTTGACGACACCGGTTCACCAACCCATCGTACGAAGTAGGATTATCACAGACAGTGACTCGATCAAAGATCTCCTGATTAAGGCCCTGGAGGAAATGATCATACTTGGCCTCAGAACTGCCACTGATATGAGGAGCGAAGGGTAATAACTCAAAGAATTTCTGCTGATACTCATCAACAGACATACTCCCCTGCTTCAGGTTCAAGAGCTCAATCGTCTTGGCCTGGCGAAGGGCTGGAGGAAAGTACAGCTGCATGAACGCTGCACGGAAATCGGCCCAAGTCGCTCTACCCTGAGACTGAACTATCGGCGCAGAAGTCGATCGCCACCACCTGCGAGCACGGCCCTCAAGAAGAAAACTAAGGGTCTCCATCTTCTGCTCATCGGTGCACTGGAATGCGCGGAAACAACTCTCCATGCGCTCTAACCAATCCTCCGCATCATCGGGAGTCTCACCGCCAACTAAAGGCTTAGGCCCCATCTGCATGAAACGATGCATATCGAAACGCCTAGGACCATCCCGACGATGACGATGCTCATGGTGACGCCTATGATCATCCTGGTCACCCCATCGACCTACACTCCCCTGACTACTCCCGTCATCAAAATGGTCAGCCATCGCTACAAGATAGAATAGGGAAAAATGGTCAACGGAAATCCCAAAACAGAATCAATATCCCAAAAACATACGCATGCTCTGATACCATAAATGTAGTGACCCGTTCCAGAATCACCTACTAATTGAAAACTAAGCATGCAATTAACTTAATAATTACTAATAATCAGAGATAACAGCGGAAACAACTAACAAATGATAGTTATACAACCCAAACGAACTCTAGAACAACTCAAAATAAGGTAAAGAATATCTGGTACAACCATATCGAATCAAATGATACCGAAACTAAACCAACCGGCTACTCAACGTCCTCCTCCTGCTCCTCCGGAACCATCCAACCTGAGACCTGCCCCGAGGGAATGGGGTGTCCAAGATAAACAAAACCGAGGACGTGAGCGATAAGAACGCCCAGTACAAAAGTATGAGTATACAGACCTATATGAAATGCACATGCTATGATCATGATACCGGGGTAGTCAAGAAACAGGAATCACAAAAGGATCTCAACAATGCTCAGTCTAGAGGCGCCAAGTGGATAGTGCCGCGCGGTCCAACCTCTGGGTCACTACATTTATAACAGCGGAAACAACTAACAAATGATAGTTATACAACCCAAACGAACTCTAGAACAACTCAAAATAAGGTAAAGAATATCTGGTACAACCATATCGAATCAAATGATACCGAAACTAAACCAACCGGCTACTCAACGTCCTCCTCCTGCTCCTCCGGAACCATCCAACCTGAGACCTGCCCCGAGGGAATGGGGTGTCCAAGATAAACAAAACCGAGGACGTGAGCGATAAGAACGCCCAGTACAAAAGTATGAGTATACAGACCTATATGAAATGCACATGCTATGATCATGATACCGGGGTAGTCAAGAAACAGGAATCACAAAAGGATCTCAACAATGCTCAGTCTAGAGGCGCCAAGTGGATAGTGCCGCGCGGTCCAACCTCTGGGTCACTGCATCCACTACAAGACAGACGTGGACCTAAAAATGTCCCGGACCACCGAAGCCCTCCCGACCCGTCGGCCACTGTGTACTCTCGGTGTCCATGCGTCCACAAGACAGGGCTGAGCGGCCCCAAGATATAGCTTATCTCGAAAGAGATACAGCTCAACAGCAAAGGCTATCTCGAAGAAGATACGGCTCAACATGAATTGCAACGTGCAGTAATAAACGTGACATAATAGCATGCATCATATGACATATATCAATGCAGCAAATACTCATGCAACACATATATGAATGTATACTCAACCAGGATATCTCGGATAGTACTTTCGTACCTCTATCACAGCAATCCTAATCCACTGGAACAACCAGACAACAGGTCTAATCCAAGCCTATTCATCAAGTGAAAACCATCACTAAACTTATCTACCAGACTTAACTAGATAATCCTGAATAGTACTAATCATAGCACTGGTCTGAAGTGCAGAAACTCTCACTTTGCGACTAAGAGCATCAGCTGTGAGATTTGCAGATCCTGGATGGTACTTGATCTCGCAGTCATAATCTTTCAGCAAATCCATCCAACGACGTTGCCTCATGTTCAACTCAGCCTGAGTGAACAGATATTTCAGACTCTTATGATCAGTAAAGATTTCAAACTTAACCCCGTACAAGTAATGACGCCAAATCTTCAGCGCGAACACAATAGCTGCCAACTCTAGATCATGAGTAGGATACTTCTCCTCGTGAGATTTCAGCTGTCTGGAAGCATAAGCAATCACATGACCGTTTTGCGTCAACACACACCCTAAGCCTTGAGAAGAGGCATCGGTGTAAACACTGAAACCATCAGATCCTGACGGTAACGCCAAAACAGGTGCAGAAGTCAGAAGTCGACGAAGCTCTCTGAAACTATCTTCGCACTCAGATGACCACTCAAATGGAACATCCTTCCGAGTAAGTTGCGTCAAAGGTCTAGCTACCTGGGAGAAATTCACGATGAAGCGACGATAATACCCTGCTAGACCTAGAAAACTACGGATCTCAGCCACTGTCGTTATCGTCGAGGAATAGTGACGCTATTTGGGTAGTGGTGGATCGACTCACCAAGTCTGCTCATTTTCTGTCTTATAACCGGGATTTCACTTTCGATCGTATGGCTCGATTGTACATTCAGGAGATTGTACGTTTGCATGGAGTGCCTGTCAGTATTGTCAGTGACAGAGATCCTCGTTTTACCTCACGGTTTTGGGGTAGTTTCCAGTCAGTTTTGGGTACTACACTGAGTCTGAGTACTGCTTATCATCCGGAGACTGACGGTCAGTCAGAGAGGACTATCCGTACGCTTGAGGATATGTTGCGAGCCTGTGTTATGGATTTCGGACCCGCTTGGCAGGATCATTTGCCTTTGATTGAGTTCGCGTACAACAACAGCTACCATCGTAGTATTGGTATGGCACCATTTGAGGCGTTGTATGGGCGACGTTGTCGTACTCCTTTATTCTGGGACGAAGTTGGTGAACGACATGTTGAGGGACCGGAGTTAGTCCAGCAGGCTATTGATAAAGTTGCAGTAATCAAGAAGAGGATTAAGATTGCCCAGGATCGACAGGCTAGTTATGCGAACACCAAGCGGCGACCTCTTTATTTTCAGCCAGGTGAGAAAGTGTTTCTCCGAGTTTCGCCTTTTCGCAGGATTTTGAGATTTGGTCTCAAGGGTAAGCTATCTCCGAGATTCATTGGTCCTTTTGAGATTCTAGAATGTGTGGGAGATTTAGCTTACAGGTTAGCATTACCTCCGTATTTGTCCGGTATTCATGATGTGTTCCACGTATCTTTGTTGAGACGATACGTAGCAGATGAGTCTCACATCTTGCATCCCTCTGAAGTTCAACTTGAATCAGATTTGTCTTACGTGGAGCGACCAGTTCAGATTCTCGATCGCAAAGACAAGGTGTTGCGGAATAAGATCATTCCTCTTGTCTTAGTACAGTGGCAGCGCAGAGGCACTGAAGAAGCCACTTGGGAGTTAGAGAGTCGTATGCGTTCAGAACATCCAGAGCTCTTTTGAGTTGTGCTTTGTATATGTTTGTGTTTTTCAATTGTAATCGAGATATCAGTTGTTGAACCGGCTACTCAACGTCCTCCTCCTGCTCCTCCGGAACCATCCAACCTGAGACCTGCCCCGAGGGAATGGGGTGTCCAAGATAAACAAAACCGAGGACGTGAGCGATAAGAACGCCCAGTACAAAAGTATGAGTATACAGACCTATATGAAATGCACATGCTATGATCATGATACCGGGGTAGTCAAGAAACAGGAATCACAAAAGGATCTCAACAATGCTCAGTCTAGAGGCGCCAAGTGGATAGTGCCGCGCGGTCCAACCTCTGGGTCACTGCATCCACTACAAGACAGACGTGGACCTAAAAATGTCCCGGACCACCGAAGCCCTCCCGACCCGTCGGCCACTGTGTACTCTCGGTGTCCATGCGTCCACAAGACAGGGCTGAGCGGCCCCAAGATATAGCTTATCTCGAAAGAGATACAGCTCAACAGCAAAGGCTATCTCGAAGAAGATACGGCTCAACATGAATTGCAACGTGCAGTAATAAACGTGACATAATAGCATGCATCATATGACATATATCAATGCAGCAAATACTCATGCAACACATATATGAATGTATACTCAACCAGGATATCTCGGATAGTACTTTCGTACCTCTATCACAGCAATCCTAATCCACTGGAACAACCAGACAACAGGTCTAATCCAAGCCTATTCATCAAGTGAAAACCATCACTAAACTTATCTACCAGACTTAACTAGATAATCCTGAGATAAATACTGATAAAATTCCAAACCTTCGTCCGTCGCTAGCCCGCTGATGCCGCTAGCTCCCAACTAGAGCACAGTTCTGCTACAAGACCAGCAGCTCCCCGCTAGTGCCCAAATCTCGGAACACGACTAGAACCTGTCAGAAACGACTGAAATGCTATGAAATTCTCTGAATTGGCGAGTCAAAATGAGGAAATCCGACCACTATTTATAGGCCATGTTCGGATCCTCCGAACACCACTTCGGAACGTCCGAACGCTACGTGTCCATTGGCTCTTGACAGCTCATGATCGGATCCTCCGATCATACACTTCGGACCGTCCGAACATGCACGTGTCCAGCTGCTCTTGACACCTCATGATCGGATCCACCGAACCTACACTTCGGAACGTCCGAACTCCCACGTGTCGATCAACTCTTGACACCTAATGATCGGATCCACCGAACTCACTTCGGACCTTCCGAACTCTTCGGTGCTTCCGAACCATCTTCGGACCTTCCGATCATGATTAATCACCATTAATCCGTTAATTACCCAATTTGGAATTCGGGCTACTACATTCTCCCCCCCTTAAAAGATTTCGTCCTCGAAATCAGGCTTAGAGAATGAACAAAACGAAATAACAACATCGCTATTATATCTCAATTGTTGTTGAATACAACTGATATCTCGATTACAATTGAAAAACACAAACATATACAAAGCACAACTCAAAAGAGCTCTGGATGTTCTGAACGCATACGACTCTCTAACTCCCAAGTGGCTTCTACAGTGCCTCTGCGCTGCCACTGTACTAAGACAAGAGGAATGATCTTATTCCGCAACACCTTGTCTTTGCGATCGAGAATCTGAACTGGTCGCTCCACGTAAGACAAATCTGATTCAAGTTGAACTTCAGAGGGATGCAAGATGTGAGACTCATCTGCTACGTATCGTCTCAACAAAGATACGTGGAACACATCATGAATACCGGACAAATACGGAGGTAATGCTAACCTGTAAGCTAAATCTCCCACACATTCTAGAATCTCAAAAGGACCAATGAATCTCGGAGATAGCTTACCCTTGAGACCAAATCTCAAAATCCTGCGAAAAGGCGAAACTCGGAGAAACACTTTCTCACCTGGCTGAAAATAAAGAGGTCGCCGCTTGGCGGTGAGACTCCCGATGATGCGGAGGATTGGTTAGAGCGCATGGAGAGTTGTTTCCGCGCATTCCAGTGCACCGATGAGCAGAAGATGGAGACCCTTAGTTTTCTTCTTGAGGGCCGTGCTCGCAGGTGGTGGCGATCGACTTCTGCGCCGATAGTTCAGTCTCAGGGTAGAGCGACTTGGGCCGATTTCCGTGCAGCGTTCATGCAGCTGTACTTTCCTCCAGCCCTTCGCCAGGCCAAGAAGATTGAGCTCTTGAACCTGAAGCAGGGGAGTATGTCTGTTGATGAGTATCAGCAGAAATTCTTTGAGTTATTACCCTTCGCTCCTCATATCAGTGGCAGTTCTGAGGCCAAGTATGATCATTTCCTCCAGGGCCTTAATCAGGATATCTTTGATCGAGTCACTGTCTGTGATAATCCTACTTCGTACGATGGGTTGGTGAACCGGTGTCGTCAAGCAGAGATCAGTCTCCAGCGTGGTAGGGCTATTCTTTCTTCTAGACCTCCGAGTACTTTGAGGCCTCGATCTCAGTCGTTCAAGAAATCTGGTTCGTCTTCTTCTGGATCTAGATCTCGATCTAGCGGTGTTTTCCGCTTTGGTAAGAAGAAGGAGTCTTGTGCGCATTGTGGGAAGAACCATCCATCGGAGCAATGCCGAGTAGCCGCAGGAGCTTGTTATCAGTGCGGAGAGATGGGGCATATTAAGAAGAATTGTCCTCAGTTGCGAGGTGGAGCAGGATCTGGTTCTGGATCTCAGGCGACTGTTCAGCAGAGGAGGCAGGGTCAGGCAGTGGGTAGTTCGAATCTTCGACCTCGTGCCCAAGGTCAAGTTTTTGCGTTGAACCAGGATCAGGCTGCAGACGAGACCGAGAGAGTCATAGCAGGTACTTTTTGTTTATGCGGTATTCCTGCTTTTGTTCTTATAGATACCGGAGCATCTCATTCATTCATTTCTGCACGATTCGTTAAACGTCATAAGTTACCGTATGTTTCTCTAGACGTCATTCTTTCTGTTTCTACCCCGATGGGTCATTCGGTTTTAGCCAAGCGTCTAGTGATGGGTTGTCCTTTAGATTTTGAGGGTAACGAGTTGACTGCGAATCTTATGATTCTGGAGATGGAAGATTTTGATTGTATTTTGGGTATAGACATTTTGACTACCTACCGAGCTACTGTGGATTGTTACCAGAAGCTTGTTCAGTTTCGTACGACTGAGAGCTCTAGTTGGTTTTTCTATGGTGAGGGAGCGCGACCTCCGATGCCAGTAGTATCTGCTCTGAAAGCCTGTCGTGCTTTAGAGGCGGGCGGGGAAGGCTACCTCATCTATGCAATTGATACGTCCACAGGTAGTGTTGGTATAGAGGATATTCCAGTGGTTTGTGAATTTCTCCCAGGTAGCTAGACCTTTGACGCAACTTACTCGGAAGGATGTTCCATTTGAGTGGTCATCTGAGTGCGAAGATAGTTTCAGAGAGCTTCGTCGACTTCTGACTTCTGCACCTGTTTTGGCGTTACCGTCAGGATCTGATGGTTTCAGTGTTTACACCGATGCCTCTTCTCAAGGCTTAGGGTGTGTGTTGACGCAAAACGGTCATGTGATTGCTTATGCTTCCAGACAGCTGAAATCTCACGAGGAGAAGTATCCTACTCATGATCTAGAGTTGGCAGCTATTGTGTTCGCGCTGAAGATTTGGCGTCATTACTTGTACGGGGTTAAGTTTGAAATCTTTACTGATCATAAGAGTCTGAAATATCTGTTCACTCAGGCTGAGTTGAACATGAGGCAACGTCGTTGGATGGATTTGCTGAAAGATTATGACTGCGAGATCAAGTACCATCCGAAATCCATAACACAGGCTCGCAACATATCCTCAAGCGTACGGATAGTCCTCTCTGACTGACCGTCAGTCTCCGGATGATAAGCAGTACTCAGACTCAGTGTAGTACCCAAAACTGACTGGAAACTACCCCAAAACCGTGAGGTAAAACGAGGATCTCTGTCACTGACAATACTGACAGGCACTCCATGCAAACGTACAATCTCCTGAATGTACAATCGAGCCATACGATCGAAAGTGAAATCCCGGTTATAAGACAGAAAATGAGCAGACTTGGTGAGTCGATCCACCACTACCCAAATAGCGTCACTATTCCTCGACGATAATGGCAAGTGAGTAATGAAATCCATCGCGATATGCTCCCACTTCCATTCAGGAATAGGTAGATTCAACAATAATCCTCCAGGTCGACGGTGCTCTGCCTTAATCTGTTGACAAACAAGACACTTGGAAACAAACTGATAAACACTGCGCTTCATCCCTTTCCACCAAAATCGTGTCCTCAAGTCTTTATACATCTTATTACTTCCTGGATGAATACTCAACTTACTTCGATGAGCATGAGATAAGATCTCCTCCCTCAAATTATCACCTTCTGGTACTACAACTCGATTAGACAAACACAGAAGACCATTAGACTGATAATGGAAACCGCTATCTCCACCCGCTAACCGAGCTAATCTCTGAGTCTTGAGATCAGACATCTGAGCATCTCGAATCCGAGCGAACAAGGCTGGCTCAGATAAAATGGTAGCAACACGAATGCTCTCCATACCTTTCCGATGTTTGAAATTAAATCCCAACGAACAACAATCCTGAATAGTACTAATCATAGCACTGGTCTGAAGTGCAGAAACTCTCACTTTGCGACTAAGAGCATCAGCTGTGAGATTTGCAGATCCTGGATGGTACTTGATCTCGCAGTCATAATCTTTCAGCAAATCCATCCAACGACGTTGCCTCATGTTCAACTCAGCCTGAGTGAACAGATATTTCAGACTCTTATGATCAGTAAAGATTTCAAACTTAACCCCGTACAAGTAATGACGCCAAATCTTCAGCGCGAACACAATAGCTGCCAACTCTAGATCATGAGTAGGATACTTCTCCTCGTGAGATTTCAGCTGTCTGGAAGCATAAGCAATCACATGACCGTTTTGCGTCAACACACACCCTAAGCCTTGAGAAGAGGCATCGGTGTAAACACTGAAACCATCAGATCCTGACGGTAACGCCAAAACAGGTGCAGAAGTCAGAAGTCGACGAAGCTCTCTGAAACTATCTTCGCACTCAGATGACCACTCAAATGGAACATCCTTCCGAGTAAGTTGCGTCAAAGGTCTAGCTACCTGGGAGAAATTCACGATGAAGCGACGATAATACCCTGCTAGACCTAGAAAACTACGGATCTCAGCCACTGTCGTAGGTCGTGACCAATTTAGCACTGCCTCAATCTTGCTGGGATCCACAGAAATTCCTTCCTTGGAAATAACATGACCAAGGAATACTACACGATCAATCCAGAACTCGCACTTACTCAGCTTAGCATACAATTGCTTCTCGCGAAGAATCTGCAACACAATCCTCAAGTGCTGGACATGCTCTTCCACACTATGAGAATAGATCAAGATATCGTCAATGAAAACTACCACAAACTGATCCAGAAAATCTCGGAAGACTCGGTTCATCAGATTCATGAACACTGCTGGCGCATTCGTCAATCCGAATGGCATAACTAGAAACTCGTAATGCCCATAACGAGTACGAAATGCAGTCTTGGAAATATCATCATCTCTGACTCTCATCTGATGATAACCTGATCGCAAGTCGATCTTGGAGTAAACAGAAGTACCCTGAAGCTGATCGAACAAGTCATCAATACGGGGTAATGGGTACTTGTTTTTGATCGTCACCCGATTCAGCTGGCGATAATCAATGCACAACCGCATCGATCCATCCTTCTTCTTGACAAACAAGACTGGAGCTCCCCAAGGCGAAACACTCGGGCGAATATAACCCTTATCAAGAAGATCCTGCAATTGCTGCTTCAGCTCTCTCATCTCTGACGGAGCCAGACGATAGGGGGCACGAGAAATCGGTGCAGTCCCTGGCATTAACTCAATGCCAAACTCCACCTCTCTAACCGGAGGAAAACCAGGAATCTCTTCTGGAAATACATCAGGAAATTCACAAACCACTGGAATATCCTCTATACCAACACTACCTGTGGACGTATCAATTGCATAGATGAGGTAGCCTTCCCCGCCCGCCTCTAAAGCACGACAGGCTTTCAGAGCAGATACTACTGGCATCGGAGGTCGCGCTCCCTCACCATAGAAAAACCAACTAGAGCTCTCAGTCGTACGAAACTGAACAAGCTTCTGGTAACAATCCACAGTAGCTCGGTAGGTAGTCAATGAAAACTACCACAAACTGATCCAGAAAATCTCGGAAGACTCGGTTCATCAGATTCATGAACACTGCTGGCGCATTCGTCAATCCGAATGGCATAACTAGAAACTCGTAATGCCCATAACGAGTACGAAATGCAGTCTTGGAAATATCATCATCTCTGACTCTCATCTGATGATAACCTGATCGCAAGTCGATCTTGGAGTAAACAGAAGTACCCTGAAGCTGATCGAACAAGTCATCAATACGGGGTAATGGGTACTTGTTTTTGATCGTCACCCGATTCAGCTGGCGATAATCAATGCACAACCGCATCGATCCATCCTTCTTCTTGACAAACAAGACTGGAGCTCCCCAAGGCGAAACACTCGGGCGAATATAACCCTTATCAAGAAGATCCTGCAATTGCTGCTTCAGCTCTCTCATCTCTGACGGAGCCAGACGATAGGGGGCACGAGAAATCGGTGCAGTCCCTGGCATTAACTCAATGCCAAACTCCACCTCTCTAACCGGAGGAAAACCAGGAATCTCTTCTGGAAATACATCAGGAAATTCACAAACCACTGGAATATCCTCTATACCAACACTACCTGTGGACGTATCAATTGCATAGATGAGGTAGCCTTCCCCGCCCGCCTCTAAAGCACGACAGGCTTTCAGAGCAGATACTACTGGCATCGGAGGTCGCGCTCCCTCACCATAGAAAAACCAACTAGAGCTCTCAGTCGTACGAAACTGAACAAGCTTCTGGTAACAATCCACAGTAGCTCGGTAGGTAGTCAAAATGTCTATACCCAAAATACAATCAAAATCTTCCATCTCCAGAATCATAAGATTCGCAGTCAACTCGTTACCCTCAAAATCTAAAGGACAACCCATCACTAGACGCTTGGCTAAAACCGAATGACCCATCGGGGTAGAAACAGAAAGAATGACGTCTAGAGAAACATACGGTAACTTATGATTAGTACTATTCAGGATTGTTGTTCGTTGGGATTTAATTTCAAACATCGGAAAGGTATGGAGAGCATTCGTGTTGCTACCATTTTATCTGAGCCAGCCTTGTTCGCTCGGATTCGAGATGCTCAGATGTCTGATCTCAAGACTCAGAGATTAGCTCGGTTAGCGGGTGGAGATAGCGGTTTCCATTATCAGTCTAATGGTCTTCTGTGTTTGTCTAATCGAGTTGTAGTACCAGAAGGTGATAATTTGAGGGAGGAGATCTTATCTCATGCTCATCGAAGTAAGTTGAGTATTCATCCAGGAAGTAATAAGATGTATAAAGACTTGAGGACACGATTTTGGTGGAAAGGGATGAAGCGCAGTGTTTATCAGTTTGTTTCCAAGTGTCTTGTTTGTCAACAGATTAAGGCAGAGCACCGTCGACCTGGAGGATTATTGTTGAATCTACCTATTCCTGAATGGAAGTGGGAGCATATCGCGATGGATTTCATTACTCACTTGCCATTATCGTCGAGGAATAGTGACGCTATTTGGGTAGTGGTGGATCGACTCACCAAGTCTGCTCATTTTCTGTCTTATAACCGGGATTTCACTTTCGATCGTATGGCTCGATTGTACATTCAGGAGATTGTACGTTTGCATGGAGTGCCTGTCAGTATTGTCAGTGACAGAGATCCTCGTTTTACCTCACGGTTTTGGGGTAGTTTCCAGTCAGTTTTGGGTACTACACTGAGTCTGAGTACTGCTTATCATCCGGAGACTGACGGTCAGTCAGAGAGGACTATCCGTACGCTTGAGGATATGTTGCGAGCCTGTGTTATGGATTTCGGACCCGCTTGGCAGGATCATTTGCCTTTGATTGAGTTCGCGTACAACAACAGCTACCATCGTAGTATTGGTATGGCACCATTTGAGGCGTTGTATGGGCGACGTTGTCGTACTCCTTTATTCTGGGACGTGCATGTTCGGACGGTCCGAAGTGTATGATCGGAGGATCCGATCATGAGCTGTCAAGAGCCAATGGACACGTAGCGTTCGGACGTTCCGAAGTGGTGTTCGGAGGATCCGAACATGGCCTATAAATAGTGGTCGGATTTCCTCATTTTGACTCGCCAATTCAGAGAATTTCATAGCATTTCAGTCGTTTCTGACAGGTTCTAGTCGTGTTCCGAGATTTGGGCACTAGCGGGGAGCTGCTGGTCTTGTAGCAGAACTGTGCTCTAGTTGGGAGCTAGCGGCATCAGCGGGCTAGCGACGGACGAAGGTTTGGAATTTTATCAGTATTTATCTCGCGGGTCCGAAATCCATAACACAGGCTCGCAACATATCCTCAAGCGTACGGATAGTCCTCTCTGACTGACCGTCAGTCTCCGGATGATAAGCCGTACTCAGACTCAGTGTAGTACCCAAAACTGACTGGAAACTACCCCAAAACCGTGAGGTAAAACGAGGATCTCTGTCACTGACAATACTGACAGGCACTCCATGCAAACGTACAATCTCCTGAATGTACAATCGAGCCATACGATCGAAAGTGAAATCCCGGTTATAAGACAGAAAATGAGCAGACTTGGTGAGTCGATCCACCACTACCCAAAATACAATCAAAATCTTCCATCTCCAGAATCATAAGATTCGCAGTCAACTCGTTACCCTCAAAATCTAAAGGACAACCCATCACTAGACGCTTGCCGAATGACCCATCGGGGTAGAAACAGAAAGAATGACGTCTAGAGAAACATACGGTAACTTATGACGTTTAACGAATCGTGCAGAAATGAATGAATGAGATGCTCCGGTATCTATAAGAACAAAAGCAGGAATACCGCATAAACAAAAAGTACCTGCTATGACTCTCTCGGTCTCGTCTGCAGCCTGATCCTGGTTCAACGCAAAAACTTGACCTTGGGCACGAGGTCGAAGATTCGAACTACCCACTGCCTGACCCGGCCTCCTCTGCTGAACAGTCGCCTGAGATCCAGAACCAGATCCTGCTCCACCTCGCAACTGAGGACAATTCTTCTTAATATGCCCCATCTCTCCGCACTGATAACAAGCTCCTGCGGCTACTCGGCATTGCTCCGATGGATGGTTCTTCCCACAATGCGCACAAGACTCCTTCTTCTTACCAAAGCGGAAAACACCGCTAGATCGAGATCTAGATCCAGAAGAAGACGAACCAGATTTCTTGAACGACTGAGATCGAGGCCTCAAAGTACTCGGAGGTCTAGAAGAAAGAATAGCCCTACCACGCTGGAGACTGATCTCTGCTTGACGACACCGGTTCACCAACCCATCGTACGAAGTAGGATTATCACAGACAGTGACTCGATCAAAGATCTCCTGATTAAGGCCCTGGAGGAAATGATCATACTTGGCCTCAGAACTGCCACTGATATGAGGAGCGAAGGGTAATAACTCAAAGAATTTCTGCTGATACTCATCAACAGACATACTCCCCTGCTTCAGGTTCAAGAGCTCAATCGTCTTGGCCTGGCGAAGGGCTGGAGGAAAGTACAGCTGCATGAACGCTGCACGGAAATCGGCCCAAGTCGCTCTACCCTGAGACTGAACTATCGGCGCAGAAGTCGATCGCCACCACCTGCGAGCACGGCCCTCAAGAAGAAAACTAAGGGTCTCCATCTTCTGCTCATCGGTGCACTGGAATGCGCGGAAACAACTCTCCATGCGCTCTAACCAATCCTCCGCATCATCGGGAGTCTCACCGCCAACTAAAGGCTTAGGCCCCATCTGCATGAAACGATGCATATCGAAACGCCTAGGACCATCCCGACGATGACGATGCTCATGGTGACGCCTATGATCATCCTGGTCACCCCATCGACCTACACTCCCCTGACTACTCCCGTCATCAAAATGGTCAGCCATCGCTACAAGATAGAATAGGGACCGGAGTTGTATGGGCGACGTTGTCGTACTCCTTTATTCTGGGACGAAGTTGGTGAACGACATGTTGAGGGACCGGAGTTAGTCCAGCAGGCTATTGATAAAGTTGCAGTAATCAAGAAGAGGATTAAGATTGCCCAGGATCGACAGGCTAGTTATGCGAACACCAAGCGGCGACCTCTTTATTTTCAGCCAGGTGAGAAAGTGTTTCTCCGAGTTTCGCCTTTTCGCAGGATTTTGAGATTTGGTCTCAAGGGTAAGCTATCTCCGAGATTCATTGGTCCTTTTGAGATTCTAGAATGTGTGGGAGATTTAGCTTACAGGTTAGCATTACCTCCGTATTTGTCCGGTATTCATGATGTGTTCCACGTATCTTTGTTGAGACGATACGTAGCAGATGAGTCTCACATCTTGCATCCCTCTGAAGTTCAACTTGAATCAGATTTGTCTTACGTGGAGCGACCAGTTCAGATTCTCGATCGCAAAGACAAGGTGTTGCGGAATAAGATCATTCCTCTTGTCTTAGTACAGTGGCAGCGCAGAGGCACTGAAGAAGCCACTTGGGAGTTAGAGAGTCGTATGCGTTCAGAACATCCAGAGCTCTTTTGAGTTGTGCTTTGTATATGTTTGTGTTTTTCAATTGTAATCGAGATATCAGTTGTATTCAACAACAATTGAGATATAATAGCGATGTTGTTATTTCGTTTTGTTCATTCTCTAAGCCTGATTTCGAGGACGAAATCTTTTAAGGGGGGGAGAATGTAGTAGCCCGAATTCCAAATTGGGTAATTAACGGATTAATGGTGATTAATCATGATCGGAAGGTCCGAAGATGGTTCGGAAGCACCGAAGAGTTCGGAAGGTCCGAAGTGAGTTCGGTGGATCCGATCATTAGGTGTCAAGAGTTGATCGACACGTGGGAGTTCGGACGTTCCGAAGTGTAGGTTCGGTGGATCCGATCATGAGGTGTCAAGAGCAGCTGGACACGTGCATGTTCGGACGGTCCGAAGTGTATGATCGGAGGATCCGATCATGAGCTGTCAAGAGCCAATGGACACGTAGCGTTCGGACGTTCCGAAGTGGTGTTCGGAGGATCCGAACATGGCCTATAAATAGTGGTCGGATTTCCTCATTTTGACTCGCCAATTCAGAGAATTTCATAGCATTTCAGTCGTTTCTGACAGGTTCTAGTCGTGTTCCGAGATTTGGGCACTAGCGGGGAGCTGCTGGTCTTGTAGCAGAACTGTGCTCTAGTTGGGAGCTAGCGGCATCAGCGGGCTAGCGACGGACGAAGGTTTGGAATTTTATCAGTATTTATCTCAGGATTATCTAGTTAAGTCTGGTAGATAAGTTTAGTGATGGTTTTCACTTGATGAATAGGCTTGGATTAGACCTGTTGTCTGGTTGTTCCAGTGGATTAGGATTGCTGTGATAGAGGTACGAAAGTACTATCCGAGATATCCTGGTTGAGTATACATTCATATATGTGTTGCATGAGTATTTGCTGCATTGATATATGTCATATGATGCATGCTATTATGTCACGTTTATTACTGCACGTTGCAATTCATGTTGAGCCGTATCTTCTTCGAGATAGCCTTTGCTGTTGAGCTGTATCTCTTTCGAGATAAGCTATATCTTGGGGCCGCTCAGCCCTGTCTTGTGGACGCATGGACACCGAGAGTACACAGTGGCCGACGGGTCGGGAGGGCTTCGGTGGTCCGGGACATTTTTAGGTTCACGTCTGTCTTGTAGTGGATGCAGTGACCCAGAGGTTGGACCGCGCGGCACTATCCACTTGGCGCCTCTAGACTGAGCATTGTTGAGATCCTTTTGTGATTCCTGTTTCTTGACTACCCCGGTATCATGATCATAGCATGTGCATTTCATATAGGTCTGTATACTCATACTTTTGTACTGGGCGTTCTTATCGCTCACGTCCTCGGTTTTGTTTATCTTGGACACCCCATTCCCTCGGGGCAGGTCTCAGGTTGGATGGTTCCGGAGGAGCAGGAGGAGGACGTTGAGTAGCCGGTTGGTTTAGTTTCGGTATCATTTGATTCGATATGGTTGTAACAGATATTCTTTACCTTATTTTGAGTTGTTCTAGAGTTCGTTTGGGTTGTATAACTATCATTTGTTAGTTGTTTCCGCTGTTATCTCTGATTATTAGTAATTATTAAGTTAATTGCATGCTTAGTTTTCAATTAGTAGGTGATTCTGGAACGGGTCACTACATTTATGAAATGTAGTAGCCCGAATTCCAAATTGGGTAATTAACGGATTAATGGTGATTAATCATGATCGGAAGGTCCGAAGATGGTTCGGAAGCACCGAAGAGTTCGGAAGGTCCGAAGTGAGTTCGGTGGATCCGATCATTAGGTGTCAAGAGTTGATCGACACGTGGGAGTTCGGACGTTCCGAAGTGTAGGTTCGGTGGATCCGATCATGAGGTGTCAAGAGCAGCTGGACACGTGCATGTTCGGACGGTCCGAAGTGTATGATCGGAGGATCCGATCATGAGCTGTCAAGAGCCAATGGACACGTAGCGTTCGGACGTTCCGAAGTGGTGTTCGGAGGATCCGAACATGGCCTATAAATAGTGGTCGGATTTCCTCATTTTGACTCGCCAATTCAGAGAATTTCATAGCATTTCAGTCGTTTCTGACAGGTTCTAGTCGTGTTCCGAGATTTGGGCACTAGCGGGGAGCTGCTGGTCTTGTAGCAGAACTGTGCTCTAGTTAGGAGCTAGCGGCATCAGCGGGCTAGCGACGGACGAAGGTTTGGAATTTTATCAGTATTTATCTCAGGATTATCTAGTTAAGTCTGGTAGATAAGTTTAGTGATGGTTTTCACTTGATGAATAGGCTTGGATTAGACCTGTTGTCTGGTTGTTCCAGTGGATTAGGATTGCTGTGATAGAGGTACGAAAGTACTATCCGAGATATCCTGGTTGAGTATACATTCATATATGTGTTGCATGAGTATTTGCTGCATTGATATATGTCATATGATGCATGCTATTATGTCACGTTTATTACTGCACGTTGCAATTCATGTTGAGCCGTATCTTCTTCGAGATAGCCTTTGCTGTTGAGCTGTATCTCTTTCGAGATAAGCTATATCTTGGGGCCGCTCAGCCCTGTCTTGTGGACGCATGGACACCGAGAGTACACAGTGGCCGACGGGTCGGGAGGGCTTCGGTGGTCCGGGACATTTTTAGGTCCACGTCTGTCTTGTAGTGGATGCAGTGACCCAGAGGTTGGACCGCGCGGCACTATCCACTTGGCGCCTCTAGACTGAGCATTGTTGAGATCCTTTTGTGATTCCTGTTTCTTGACTACCCCGGTATCATGATCATAGCATGTGCATTTCATATAGGTCTGTATACTCATACTTTTGTACTGGGCGTTCTTATCGCTCACGTCCTCGGTTTTGTTTATCTTGGACACCCCATTCCCTCGGGGCAGGTCTCAGGTTGGATGGTTCCGGAGGAGCAGGAGGAGGACGTTGAGTAGCCGGTTGGTTTAGTTTCGGTATCATTTGATTCGATATGGTTGTACCAGATATTCTTTACCTTATTTTGAGTTGTTCTAGAGTTCGTTTGGGTTGTATAACTATCATTTGTTAGTTGTTTCCGCTGTTATCTCTGATTATTAGTAATTATTAAGTTAATTGCATGCTTAGTTTTCAATTAGTAGGTGATTCTGGAACGGGTCACTACATTTATGGTATCAGAGCATGCGTATGTTTTTGGGATATAGATTCTGTTTTGGGATTTCCGTTGACCATTTTTCCCTATTCTATCTTGTAGCGATGGCTGACCATTTTGATGACGGGAGTAGTCAGGGGAGTGTAGGTCGATGGGGTGACCAGGATGATCATAGGCGTCACCATGAGCATCGTCATCGTCGGGATGGTCCTAGGCGTTTCGATATGCATCGTTTCATGCAGATGGGGCCTAAGCCTTTAGTTGGCGGTGAGACTCCCGATGATGCGGAGGATTGGTTAGAGCGCATGGAGAGTTGTTTCCGCGCATTCCAGTGCACCGATGAGCAGAAGATGGAGACCCTTAGTTTTCTTCTTGAGGGCCGTGCTCGCAGGTGGTGGCGATCGACTTCTGCGCCGATAGTTCAGTCTCAGGGTAGAGCGACTTGGGCCGATTTCCGTGCAGCGTTCATGCAGCTGTACTTTCCTCCAGCCCTTCGCCAGGCCAAGACGATTGAGCTCTTGAACCTGAAGCAGGGGAGTATGTCTGTTGATGAGTATCAGCAGAAATTCTTTGAGTTATTACCCTTCGCTCCTCATATCAGTGGCAGTTCTGAGGCCAAGTATGATCATTTCCTCCAGGGCCTTAATCAGGAGATCTTTGATCGAGTCACTGTCTGTGATAATCCTACTTCGTACGATGGGTTGGTGAACCGGTGTCGTCAAGCAGAGATCAGTCTCCAGCGTGGTAGGGCTATTCTTTCTTCTAGACCTCCGAGTACTTTGAGGCCTCGATCTCAGTCGTTCAAGAAATCTGGTTCGTCTTCTTCTGGATCTAGATCTCGATCTAGCGGTGTTTTCCGCTTTGGTAAGAAGAAGGAGTCTTGTGCGCATTGTGGGAAGAACCATCCATCGGAGCAATGCCGAGTAGCCGCAGGAGCTTGTTATCAGTGCGGAGAGATGGGGCATATTAAGAAGAATTGTCCTCAGTTGCGAGGTGGAGCAGGATCTGGTTCTGGATCTCAGGCGACTGTTCAGCAGAGGAGGCAGGGTCAGGCAGTGGGTAGTTCGAATCTTCGACCTCGTGCCCAAGGTCAAGTTTTTGCGTTGAACCAGGATCAGGCTGCAGACGAGACCGAGAGAGTCATAGCAGGTACTTTTTGTTTATGCGGTATTCCTGCTTTTGTTCTTATAGATACCGGAGCATCTCATTCATTCATTTCTGCACGATTCGTTAAACGTCATAAGTTACCGTATGTTTCTCTAGACGTCATTCTTTCTGTTTCTACCCCGATGGGTCATTCGGTTTTAGCCAAGCGTCTAGTGATGGGTTGTCCTTTAGATTTTGAGGGTAACGAGTTGACTGCGAATCTTATGATTCTGGAGATGGAAGATTTTGATTGTATTTTGGGTATAGACATTTTGACTACCTACCGAGCTACTGTGGATTGTTACCAGAAGCTTGTTCAGTTTCGTACGACTGAGAGCTCTAGTTGGTTTTTCTATGGTGAGGGAGCGCGACCTCCGATGCCAGTAGTATCTGCTCTGAAAGCCTGTCGTGCTTTAGAGGCGGGCGGGGAAGGCTACCTCATCTATGCAATTGATACGTCCACAGGTAGTGTTGGTATAGAGGATATTCCAGTGGTTTGTGAATTTCCTGATGTATTTCCAGAAGAGATTCCTGGTTTTCCTCCGGTTAGAGAGGTGGAGTTTGGCATTGAGTTAATGCCAGGGACTGCACCGATTTCTCGTGCCCCCTATCGTCTGGCTCCGTCAGAGATGAGAGAGCTGAAGCAGCAATTGCAGGATCTTCTTGATAAGGGTTATATTCGCCCGAGTGTTTCGCCTTGGGGAGCTCCAGTCTTGTTTGTCAAGAAGAAGGATGGATCGATGCGGTTGTGCATTGATTATCGCCAGCTGAATCGGGTGACGATCAAAAACAAGTACCCATTACCCCGTATTGATGACTTGTTCGATCAGCTTCAGGGTACTTCTGTTTACTCCAAGATCGACTTGCGATCAGGTTATCATCAGATGAGAGTCAGAGATGATGATATTTCCAAGACTGCATTTCGTACTCGTTATGGGCATTACGAGTTTCTAGTTATGCCATTCGGATTGACGAATGCGCCAGCAGTGTTCATGAATCTGATGAACCGAGTCTTCCGAGATTTTCTGGATCAGTTTGTGGTAGTTTTCATTGACGATATCTTGATCTATTCTCATAGTGTGGAAGAGCATGTCCAGCACTTGAGGATTGTGTTGCAGATTCTTCGCGAGAAGCAATTGTATGCTAAGCTGAGTAAGTGCGAGTTCTGGATTGATCGTGTAGTATTCCTTGGTCATGTGATTTCCAAGGAAGGAATTTCTGTGGATCCCAGCAAGATTGAGGCAGTGCTAAATTGGTCACGACCTACGACAGTGGCTGAGATCCGTAGTTTTCTAGGTCTAGCAGGGTATTATCGTCGCTTCATCGTGAATTTCTCCCAGGTAGCTAGACCTTTGACGCAACTTACTCGGAAGGATGTTCCATTTGAGTGGTCATCTGAGTGCGAAGATAGTTTCAGAGAGCTTCGTCGACTTCTGACTTCTGCACCTGTTTTGGCGTTACCGTCAGGATCTGATGGTTTCAGTGTTTACACCGATGCCTCTTCTCAAGGCTTAGGGTGTGTGTTGACGCAAAACGGTCATGTGATTGCTTATGCTTCCAGACAGCTGAAATCTCACGAGGAGAAGTATCCTACTCATGATCTAGAGTTGGCAGCTATTGTGTTCGCGCTGAAGATTTGGCGTCATTACTTGTACGGGGTTAAGTTTGAAATCTTTACTGATCATAAGAGTCTGAAATATCTGTTCACTCAGGCTGAGTTGAACATGAGGCAACGTCGTTGGATGGATTTGCTGAAAGATTATGACTGCGAGATCAAGTACCATCCAGGATCTGCAAATCTCACAGCTGATGCTCTTAGTCGCAAAGTGAGAGTTTCTGCACTTCAGACCAGTGCTATGATTAGTACTATTCAGGATTGTTGTTCGTTGGGATTTAATTTCAAACATCGGAAAGGTATGGAGAGCATTCGTGTTGCTACCATTTTATCTGAGCCAGCCTTGTTCGCTCGGATTCGAGATGCTCAGATGTCTGATCTCAAGACTCAGAGATTAGCTCGGTTAGCGGGTGGAGATAGCGGTTTCCATTATCAGTCTAATGGTCTTCTGTGTTTGTCTAATCGAGTTGTAGTACCAGAAGGTGATAATTTGAGGGAGGAGATCTTATCTCATGCTCATCGAAGTAAGTTGAGTATTCATCCAGGAAGTAATAAGATGTATAAAGACTTGAGGACACGATTTTGGTGGAAAGGGATGAAGCGCAGTGTTTATCAGTTTGTTTCCAAGTGTCTTGTTTGTCAACAGATTAAGGCAGAGCACCGTCGACCTGGAGGATTATTGTTGAATCTACCTATTCCTGAATGGAAGTGGGAGCATATCGCGATGGATTTCATTACTCACTTGCCATTATCGTCGAGGAATAGTGACGCTATTTGGGTAGTGGTGGATCGACTCACCAAGTCTGCTCATTTTCTGTCTTATAACCGGGATTTCACTTTCGATCGTATGGCTCGATTGTACATTCAGGAGATTGTACGTTTGCATGGAGTGCCTGTCAGTATTGTCAGTGACAGAGATCCTCGTTTTACCTCACGGTTTTGGGGTAGTTTCCAGTCAGTTTTGGGTACTACACTGAGTCTGAGTACTGCTTATCATCCGGAGACTGACGGTCAGTCAGAGAGGACTATCCGTACGCTTGAGGATATGTTGCGAGCCTGTGTTATGGATTTCGGACCCGCTTGGCAGGATCATTTGCCTTTGATTGAGTTCGCGTACAACAACAGCTACCATCGTAGTATTGGTATGGCACCATTTGAGGCGTTGTATGGGCGACGTTGTCGTACTCCTTTATTCTGGGACGAAGTTGGTGAACGACATGTTGAGGGACCGGAGTTAGTCCAGCAGGCTATTGATAAAGTTGCAGTAATCAAGAAGAGGATTAAGATTGCCCAGGATCGACAGGCTAGTTATGCGAACACCAAGCGGCGACCTCTTTATTTTCAGCCAGGTGAGAAAGTGTTTCTCCGAGTTTCGCCTTTTCGCAGGATTTTGAGATTTGGTCTCAAGGGTAAGCTATCTCCGAGATTCATTGGTCCTTTTGAGATTCTAGAATGTGTGGGAGATTTAGCTTACAGGTTAGCATTACCTCCGTATTTGTCCGGTATTCATGATGTGTTCCACGTATCTTTGTTGAGACGATACGTAGCAGATGAGTCTCACATCTTGCATCCCTCTGAAGTTCAACTTGAATCAGATTTGTCTTACGTGGAGCGACCAGTTCAGATTCTCGATCGCAAAGACAAGGTGTTGCGGAATAAGATCATTCCTCTTGTCTTAGTACAGTGGCAGCGCAGAGGCACTGAAGAAGCCACTTGGGAGTTAGAGAGTCGTATGCGTTCAGAACATCCAGAGCTCTTTTGAGTTGTGCTTTGTATATGTTTGTGTTTTTCAATTGTAATCGAGATATCAGTTGTATTCAACAACAATTGAGATATAATAGCGATGTTGTTATTTCGTTTTGTTCATTCTCTAAGCCTGATTTCGAGGACGAAATCTTTTAAGGGGGGGAGAATGTAGTAGCCCGAATTCCAAATTGGGTAATTAACGGATTAATGGTGATTAATCATGATCGGAAGGTCCGAAGATGGTTCGGAAGCACCGAAGAGTTCGGAAGGTCCGAAGTGAGTTCGGTGGATCCGATCATTAGGTGTCAAGAGCAGCTGGACACGTGCATGTTCGGACGGTCCGAAGTGTATGATCGGAGGATCCGATCATGAGCTGTCAAGAGCCAATGGACACGTAGCGTTCGGACGTTCCGAAGTGGTGTTCGGAGGATCCGAACATGGCCTATAAATAGTGGTCGGATTTCCTCATTTTGACTCGCCAATTCAGAGAATTTCATAGCATTTCAGTCGTTTCTGACAGGTTCTAGTCGTGTTCCGAGATTTGGGCACTAGCGGGGAGCTGCTGGTCTTGTAGCAGAACTGTGCTCTAGTTGGGAGCTAGCGGCATCAGCGGGCTAGCGACGGACGAAGGTTTGGAATTTTATCAGTATTTATCTCAGGATTATCTAGTTAAGTCTGGTAGATAAGTTTAGTGATGGTTTTCACTTGATGAATAGGCTTGGATTAGACCTGTTGTCTGGTTGTTCCAGTGGATTAGGATTGCTGTGATAGAGGTACGAAAGTACTATCCGAGATATCCTGGTTGAGTATACATTCATATATGTGTTGCATGAGTATTTGCTGCATTGATATATGTCATATGATGCATGCTATTATGTCACGTTTATTACTGCACGTTGCAATTCATGTTGAGCCGTATCTTCTTCGAGATAGCCTTTGCTGTTGAGCTGTATCTCTTTCGAGATAAGCTATATCTTGGGGCCGCTCAGCCCTGTCTTGTGGACGCATGGACACCGAGAGTACACAGTGGCCGACGGGTCGGGAGGGCTTCGGTGGTCCGGGACATTTTTAGGTCCACGTCTGTCTTGTAGTGGATGCAGTGACCCAGAGGTTGGACCGCGCGGCACTATCCACTTGGCGCCTCTAGACTGAGCATTGTTGAGATCCTTTTGTGATTCCTGTTTCTTGACTACCCCGGTATCATGATCATAGCATGTGCATTTCATATAGGTCTGTATACTCATACTTTTGTACTGGGCGTTCTTATCGCTCACGTCCTCGGTTTTGTTTATCTTGGACACCCCATTCCCTCGGGGCAGGTCTCAGGTTGGATGGTTCCGGAGGAGCAGGAGGAGGACGTTGAGTAGCCGGTTGGTTTAGTTTCGGTATCATTTGATTCGATATGGTTGTACCAGATATTCTTTACCTTATTTTGAGTTGTTCTAGAGTTCGTTTGGGTTGTATAACTATCATTTGTTAGTTGTTTCCGCTGTTATCTCTGATTATTAGTAATTATTAAGTTAATTGCAGGGCTTCGGTGGTCCGGGACATTTTTAGGTCCACGTCTGTCTTGTAGTGGATGCAGTGACCCAGAGGTTGGACCGCGCGGCACTATCCACTTGGCGCCTCTAGACTGAGCATTGTTGAGATCCTTTTGTGATTCCTGTTTCTTGACTACCCCGGTATCATGATCATAGCATGTGCATTTCATATAGGTCTGTATACTCATACAGGATATCTCGGATAGTACTTTCGTACCTCTATCACAGCAATCCTAATCCACTGGAACAACCAGACAACAGGTCTAATCCAAGCCTATTCATCAAGTGAAAACCATCACTAAACTTATCTACCAGACTTAACTAGATAATCCTGAGATAAATACTGATAAAATTCCAAACCTTCGTCCGTCGCTAGCCCGCTGATGCCGCTAGCTCCCAACTAGAGCACAGTTCTGCTACAAGACCAGCAGCTCCCCGCTAGTGCCCAAATCTCGGAACACGACTAGAACCTGTCAGAAACGACTGAAATGCTATGAAATTCTCTGAATTGGCGAGTCAAAATGAGGAAATCCGACCACTATTTATAGGCCATGTTCGGATCCTCCGAACACCACTTCGGAACGTCCGAACGCTACGTGTCCATTGGCTCTTGACAGCTCATGATCGGATCCTCCGATCATACACTTCGGACCGTCCGAACATGCACGTGTCCAGCTGCTCTTGACACCTCATGATCGGATCCACCGAACCTACACTTCGGAACGTCCGAACTCCCACGTGTCGATCAACTCTTGACACCTAATGATCGGATCCACCGAACTCACTTCGGACCTTCCGAACTCTTCGGTGCTTCCGAACCATCTTCGGACCTTCCGATCATGATTAATCACCATTAATCCGTTAATTACCCAATTTGGAATTCGGGCTACTACAGAATATGTGTGAGGAGAGAACACCTCGCGCATATGCGCGACGAGGATCCGCGCATATGCGCGTGAGTGGCAAAAGACCTCGCGCATATGCGCGAGAAGTGTGCGCATATGCGCGAGCCATATGAGAAGCCAAGGGAGAAGTTCCGAAGAGTTGGCGCATATGCGCGACATGAATGGGCGCATATGCGCGAGAACGGCAGAGAAGTTGGCGCATATGCGCGGCTGAAGGCGCGCATATGCGCGAGTATTGTAAAGTCAAAACAGTAGGTCTCACGCATATGCGCGAGGAGAGTGCGCGCATATGCGCGAGTTGCTGAAACGCCGGATAGGAAACCAGGCGCATATGCGCGGGCCTTGGACGCGCATATGCGCGACGCATGCATTTTGCAAATCAGCCACGTATCTTTGGCATGCCACTTGTTATGTATATATATGTTTATATATATAGTGTATTCTTCAGATTTCCAGCAAAAACGAACGAGAATTCCTTAGAAATCCTCCAAGTTCCATTGTAGTTTTAAATTGCGATTTAGCAAGATTCGCTTATTCGATTTTGCATCCAACTACAGTACCGTGATCCTCTCGACGAGAGCTTTGACTGAACGTAAGTTTTATTGCGTTTGGACATGGCTTGAAATTATGATATTGAGGAAATTGTGATTTGTCTATTATTATATGTTCTGGATATACTGATCAGTAGATAATTGAAGTCAGATTGAAAAACAGACTGTTTATATAATTGTTACAATTTTCTGAAATAATATGATTGAGATTGTGCAGATTTGAGAATATGACCTGTTATTGCTGGGACTATGATTTGTATCGATACCGATTATGTCTCGTGATAGTATGTCTGTGATGTAGAAATTGACGGGGTTATCAAGATTGTATTATTATACCGTCGAAGCATCAGGAGATTGGTGTTAATCAGATTCAGTATTGATTATGATTGTATCGTTCTGTCGTGACATTGATCAGATTATGTTTGATTTTAGTATTGATCAGAACAAGTTCTGAATTGAGTCGTATATTGATACGATATATTCGATATGTTATTGTCAGATTGATATTGACAGGCAGTGGGTTCGAGACTTCGACAGAGTCAGAACAACATAACGAAAGGTATAAATTAATGTTGATGCGGGATTGCACAACTCGGGTCTGATTCGACTTGAGTTTCCCAAAATCACATACTTCATCTTATTGCCTTGATATTTGCAATTGATGTGATTGTTATCTTTGATCTATTAAGTTATGTCTTGAATCATGGGCTGATACGCCTAGTCGTAGACGTTTGATCTCGTGACAGAGGTCTCCGATAGTGATTGAATCGTCACTAGCCCATTGCATATTGTCATAGAGGTTTTGCTGATTCGCCAGGGCTGATACGCCTAGTCTGTGGCTGATTCGCCAAGACACCGGACGTTTGGCTAATCGGAGTTGATAGAATTGGAGTTTCTTCTATTAATGGTGTTCGATATGGAAAGAGCCAAAGTTCGTGAATAAGAACATGCCACCACCCCGATCGGGAGTGTAGGTGGGGGTATGTTCTTATTCCGATCGGGATACCTAGATTAGGACGAGTCGAGTCTGAGTCCATGAGTCACTGAGTGTGATTCAGAGTTTGTGTTGATTCATGTGTCGGATTTGATACATGTTATATTCAGAGTTTATATTGATTCATGTTTCAGATTTTGATACATGTTATGAATGTTTATTTCATGCTTTTATAAATATTGATATGAAATGCATGCATACATGATTTATACTGGGAATATAATTCTCACCGGAGTTATCCGGTTGTTGTCTTGTTTGTATGTGTGCATGACAACAGGTGAGACAGGATCGGGGTCAAGACAAGAAGAGAGAGACATCATGATTAGAGTGGAGACTACGGACTTGGATTAAAGATAGGATTGAACACTTGACATGTAGTTGGCAAACCCTATTGTTAAATGGCTGTAATATATCTCGGATAGGATTTGTACTTTTATACTGTTATGTATATTAGCTTGATTCCATTATGTTCAGCATTTTAAAAAAAAAATTAGACCATGTTTATTATAATGAATTAAATTGTCCCAATGATGATTAATAACTTGATTAGCGTCCGGGTCCCCACAACAGGTGGTATCAGAGCAATAGGTCCAGAACTGTAGGTTTTGAGACTGAGATAGAAGCTAGTGAGCAGGGTAGAATGAATTTTCTTTCCTTGCATGTGAATGCTAGCATGATACTATGTTTTATTGCCTTGAGCTACATGGCATGTGATTTATTTTAATGTTGAATTACATTGTGTATGCTAGCATGATTTTGTGTTTTATTACTTTTAACTACATGTTACCTGAATATCTGAGATGATTTGGTAATATGTATTATTTGAAAAGGGATCAGAACCCATTCTTGATCAGAGGTAAGCTGATCTGATAAATAATCCGAGTTCTTGATTTATGTATGGAAGATTTGGTTGAAGTATTGACTTGGGTTGGCTCAAAATTATTTTCTTTAAGTTGGTTGATAGCGAATCGAGTAGACTGCGAGGGTTTAAGACTTCTCAACCATATATTTTGATCTCTTGTTGGTAATATTCGAAAGGTATGTTACGGTCGGTAACATACGAGGTAAAAGTATCATTTTTATTTTAAATTGAATTTCTATGGATCGATGAATTACTTGTGATTTGATGACGATTGTTATCTTTAGATAAGTTTATGTTATCGAGATGATGATATTGATTTGCATCATTACATTGCATATTGAGCCACTTGTCGATTCAGATTTGATATGGAGGAGGTCGCCTTGATTTATTGATTTGTTGGATGTATGGAGCTATAGTTGAGTTGGCATAGTGTATGCGGAGGTCACTGCTATGTCCTGAACACTCTCTATAGGCGCACCATAGTCCTGGGATTGTAGAACACACCACCCCACCTCGTGCGGATGAGTCGGTAGATGTTGCTGGGGGATTCTCTTTTCTTGGGTACCCTATGACCAGATGATTCACTTGATCTTGAGATTTATTGATAGCCCACAGCTTCTGATCATGCATTGTATTATATTTCATATTTTTGAATTTATATGAACTAATTGTTATTTTAGTTATCATATGTTATTGATTGTATCATATTGAGTTTATACTCATCGGCACCTCGGCTACCTTTTGTTTTCATGTGCTTGACGGTAGGTGAGGCGAGACCTGGGATGCCAGAGTCCAGCTCTAGGCGATGAGATACGAGTTAGAGTGGGATTCTCGGGTCTTAGGAGCTATTTGATTATGTTTGGATTACTTTGGATCACTGGTTTATTTTGACATGTTAAAACTTATGTTCAAACATTTAATACTTTTAAATTATTTTGACGTTTTTTATGTTGATTTGTGAACCACGTGTATTTTACTCAATCATTTGGTTTGTTACAATTATAATTATGAGTATTAGATATCGGACCCGGGGCCCCACATTGTGTGTGTCGTGAATTGATGGAGGGAATTTCTGAATGTGGGCGTGAGTTTTAAGAGGGTTTGGGGTGGGGTTTTGAGTATTTTATAGTTAAATAATCACTAATTAAACTTTAGGCCCATTAGTGCTTAATTAAAATTATAAAATAATTTTGTTTAATAAAACTTGTGGATTTATTAGTCGGTTTGCCAAAACGTTCGTATTTTTGTTTAAATAACAACACCGATAAAATTTACGTCCTGGTGTATAAAATCACCTCAAAACCCCTTATTTTCAAATAAATGAAAAAGAAACACTGATATTTTACATATTTAAAAACAATTATTTAATAAAAATATTTTACATTCTTCAGCCCTCGGTCTCCGTTCCTCGATCGCAACCAGAAAATCCTTAAATTACATTTTTAATGCATGTAAGTACAAAACTAATAAAACATCATGTAAACATGTCACATAATCAATCAAGCAATTAAAATAATTTAATTAGTCATTTTTTATATTTCCTAGATTTGCATGCAGTTGGATTACGTCGTCTTAATATTGAACCTTACAATTCATCACCCCCTTAAATAAAATTTCGTCCTCGAAATTAGAACTTACTGAATAGCTCTGGATAGCGACTCTTTAAGTCCCTCTCGGTTTCCTAAGTAGCTTCCTCTTCCGAGTGATTCAGCCAGTTGACCTTGAGCATTGGAATGGCTTTGTTACGCAGTCTTCTTTTTTGTATTGCCAAGATTTGGACATGTCTTTCTTCATATGTCATATTTGGAGTCAATTGTAGAGGTTCATAATTTAGTACATGTGATGGATTTGACATGTACTTTCACATCATCGATATATGGAACACATTGTGAACTCCAGAAAGCGTCGGTGGCAATGCCACTCTATAAGCTAGTGTCCCATCTCTCTCTAAAATCTCGAACGGACCTATAAATCTTGGACTAAGTTTGTCTTTCTTGCCAAAACGCATAACACCTTTCATAGGTGCTATTTTCACAAACACATGATCTCCCACTGCAAACTCTAAGTCTCTTCGTCTTTTGTCGGCATAACTTTTTTGTCGGCTTTGTGCAGTCTTCATTCTCTCACGAATTTTGACTACAAGTTCGGCAGTATCTTCAATCACATCCGGACCAATCTCTCTTCTTTCACCAACCTCGTCCCATTGAATAAGAGATCTACATTTCCTTCCATAGAGTGCTTCAAAAAGAGCCGTCCCAATTGATGATTGATAGCTATTATTATAGGTGAACTCCACTAGAGGTAATTTTGGTTCCAAACTGCCTTGGAAATTAATAACACGTGATCGCAGTAGATCTTCCAAAATTTGAATAACTCTTTTGGACCGACCATCGGTTTGAGGATGGAATGATGTACTAAATAATAACTTGGTCCTCATCGCTGCATGCAGACTCTTCCAGAATGATGATGTAAATCTCGGATCTCTGTCAGAAACAATAGATACAGGAATCCCATGCAGACGAACTATCTCTCGAATATATAACTCTACATATTGAATCATGGTGAATGTCGTCTTGATAGCTACAAAATGTGCTGATTTCGTAAGACGATCCTCTATCACCCATATGGCATTGAATCCCTTAATAGTCTTCGACAATCCCTCAACAAAGTCCATAGTAAAATTTTTACCCATTTCCACTCCGGAATAGGAAGTGGCTTAAGTTTCTCCGCTGGTCTTTGATGTTCTGCTTTTACTTGCTGACAAGTCAAACACTAGGATACAAATCTCAAAATGTCTCTCTTCATGCCTAGCCACCAATATAATAACTGCAAATCTTTATACATCTTCGTGCTTCATGGATGAATGGAATATGGTGTGTCATGATCTTCCTTCATAATAAGATCTCTCAAAAAAATCGTCACTAGAAACCCATAAACAATCTCGATAACGAACTATACCATCCACCTCTTGCTTCATCTCTTGCTTTCCACTTTTGCAATTGCTCATCGATAGACTGCCCATCACGAATTCTATCTCTTAAGTTCGACTGTACAGATAATGCGGCAAAATTAGGGGCCTCTCCGTTAGAATTAACTGTAAGATCAAACCGATGTATCTCGGATTGCAACGGTCTTTGAAGTGATAATTGAGTAATAACCGCTGCTTTACGACTCAATGCGTCTGCCACAATATTAGCTTTTCCAGATAGTAGCTAATGTTACAATCGTAGTCCTTTACTAACTCAAGCCATCTTCGTTGCCTCATATTCAATTTTTTTTGGGTGAAGAAATATTTCAAACTTTTATGATCGGTGAATATTTTTCACTTTTCCCCATATAAAGTAGTGTCTCCAAATCTTCAATGCAAAAACTACTGCTGCAAGCTCAAAAATCATGAGTCGGGTAGTTTTTCTCGTGAATTTTCAATTATTTTGACGCATAGGCTATAACTCAGTCATTTTGCATCAGAACTGTGCCCAAACCAAGTTTAAAAGCGTCGGTATATAGAACATACTCTCCTTGCCCCGAAGGCATTGACAACACTGGTGCTGAAATAAAAGCTTGCTTTAACTTATCAAAACTGTCTTGACACTCGGTTCCCCAAATAAACTTTGCATTTTTCTTAGTCAGGGATGTCAAAGGTACCGCAATAGATGAGAATCCCTTGATGAACTTGCGATAATAGCCAGCTAGTCCCAAGAAACTGCGAATCTCGATAACACTCTTCGATAATGGCCACTCTTTCACTGTCTCAACTTTTCTTGGATCGACTTCAACGCCATTACTGGAAATAACGTGGCCTAAGAAAGCAACTCGATCAAGCCAAAACTCACACTTGCTAAATTTTGCATAAAGCTTCCTATCTTGTAGAACTTGCAATGTTGTCCTCAAATGGCGACTATACTCTTTTTTGCTCTTAAAATAGATCAAAATATCATCAATGAACACTATGATGAATTGATCTAAATACGCGATTCATGAGATCCATGAAGATCGCTGGTGCATTGGTCAACCCAAATCGCATGACCATAAACTCGTAGTGCCCATATCTAGCGCGAAACATTGTCTTGTGAACATCAGATTCTTTTACTTTCAATTGATGGTATCCAGAACGCAGATCAATATTAGAAAATATCGATGCTCCTTGTAACTGATCAAATAAATCTTCAATTCTTGGCAGTGGATACTTATGCTTGATAATGACCCTATCCAACTCTCGATAATCAATGCAAAGTCGCATACTACAATCTTTCTTCTTCATAAGTAATACTAGTGCGCCCCAAGGAGAATAACTAGGGCCAATAAAACCCTTGTCTAGCAATTCTTGGATTTGATATTTAAATTCTTTTAACTTCAGCAGGTACTAGACGATAAGGTGCTTTAGAAATAGGTAATGTGATTAGCATTAGGTTAATAGAGAATTCCAGTTCACGATTGGGTGGAATGCCAAAAACGTCCTCAGGAAAGACGCTAAGAAAATCTCTGACAATATCAACATCTTCTAACTTCTGACTTATAGGAGCATGTGTGGTAGTGACACATGCTAGGAAAGCTGGGCATCAACGTTTAATAAGTTTCCTTGCACACAATGTGCGGCATTTGTTTGTTTCTCGCCGCCTCAAAGACAAAAGATTTACCACTAGGCAATCTAATAGACACTAATCGCTGACGGAAATCAATCGAAGCTCCATTTGCTGATAACCAATCCATACCGAGTATGATATCAAATTCAGGTATAGGAAACCCAAATAAGATCTGCCCGAACCACATATTTGAATAAGCGAAGCTCCAGATTCTTGACAATTTTAGATGTGAGCATTTGATCACCGGAGGGAATAGAAACTTTGAAACCCAAGCCCATATATTGAGGAGTAATATTCAGTCTTTTGATGAAGGTTTCAGATATAAAAGAATGTGTCTGAATCTAGCAGTGCATAGGTTGATACACCTAGAATGATAATCCTCCATGCGGCGAAAATGTCTTTTAAATCTTTTCATGTTGAAGCTTAAGGAAATTTCTATCATTATTCTTCTAAAGTTAGGTGAAGATTACGTATTGAACTTAAGCATTTCTTGAAAAATTACATTTTAGCCCTTCAATTATTCGAAATTTGTATTTTAGTCCCCAAATTTTTGAATATTAGCAATTTGACCCTTATATTTTCGAAGATTTACATTTAGTCCCTCAAATTGCGTAAATTACATTTTTACCCCTTAAGAATCCGGAAATTGCATTTAAGCCCCTTAAGTTTTTGGTATTTGTAATTTAGTCCCTAAGCTTTCGGAAATCTCAATTAAGTCCTAAAACTTTAAAAATTGCACTTAGAGCCCTTCATAAATTCGAACCCCTTACAACCCTAAATTTATGATTTTTTCTTAATTTTGGCCCTAAAACTTTTATTTGGAATTAATACATCATTTGCATAAAATAAGGCTCAAAATAAAATGCCATTTTCTATGGTTTCTAAATCATATCTTAAATCCAACTAAGGTAGATCATACAACATAGTTTCCACTAGGTTAATCTTGATCCGAATTCAATTCTAAAAACCAATTTAACATTTCATGCAATTAAAAGAAATATAAAAATGTTAAATGACTAGGTTACCCGTGATAAGCGTAATGTCTGCCTCCTCCTCAGCTTCTTCAGCATTCATAGCATATTCTCTTCCAACAATAGGTTCTTTTCTCTTCGAGCAATCAGCAATCTTGTGCCCATTCTCCTTGCAATAGAAACATTTGAATGTCCCCCATTCACATTTGCCAAGATTAAGCTATTGCACTCCTTGTATGGTTGCCTCTCAGTAGGCTTTGGTGCTCCAGGATTTTGTGGCCTTTGTGGTGCTTGTTTCTTGACTTTACCTTGAGGCCTTTGAGGTCTAGGAGGACCTGTATATGATTTCTTGTTTGGTTGATTGTTATTTTGGTGTTGTTGAATTCCCTCTGAATGCTTCGACTTTTCTCTACCAAATATTGTGTGTGTGTGTGTGTCGTGAATTGATGTAGGGAATTTCTGAATGTAGGCGTGAGTTTTAATGGGGTTTGGCGTGGGGTTTCGAGTATTTTATAGTTAATTAATCACTAATTAAACTTTAGGCCCATTAGGAAGGTTAATTAGGCTCATTAGTGCTTAATTAAAATTATAAAAATAATTTTGTTTAATAAAACTTATGAATTTATTAGTCGGGTTGCCAAAACGTTCGTATTTTTTTTAAATACCAACACCGATAAAATTTACGTTCCGGAGTATAAAATCACCTCAAAACTCCTTATTTTCAAAAATATGAAAAAGCAACACTCATATTTTAAATATTTAAAAACAACTATTTAATAAAAAACATTTTACATTCTTCAGTCATCGATCTTCATTCCTCGATCACAACTCGAAAAATCCTTAAAAGTACATTTTTAATACATGTAAGTAGAAAACTACTAAAATATAATGTAAACATGTCACATAATCAATTAAGTAATTAAAATATTTTTATTAGTCGTTTTTCATATTTCCTAGATTTGCATACAGTTGGATTACGTCGTTTTAATTCTGAACCTTACAAAAAACAAATCAATTAGTAATTTTTCATTTTTCCTATATTTAAATGCAGTTGGATTACTTATCGCATTTTGGACCTTCTATTAAGAGTCCTGGTGAGACAAAGATTAGGAATCTTAATGAGAGAGGAGTTCCTGATGAGATCAAGAATTGCACTATAAAAACATATCAATAGGGGGCATATAACACAAAAGAGTTTTTGCACAAAAAAATTCACAAATCCCTCCTCCTCTTGCAATAAACCTTCGGCCATCACCAAAGATTTGGTGAATAAATTTCGGCCAAGAAACTTCTTCCACGGTCGTTCCCCGCGTTGCTGCATCGACTCCGGATTTTGAAAATTCGAACAATCAAATCTTAACGAATAAATTATTTGCGATTTTTAGTGCAATCCAATCAAGATACACAATCTTTGATCGTGATCCTAATTAGACGATCAAAATGTGGAGATCCGTTTGAAATAAAATATAAGAAGAATCATCTCTGCTAACCTCGGATTGATTTGGTGTCCAACGTTAAATAGACGTTGGTATAAACTAAATACTCTATGGATGGTTTGATTATACGACGCCAAGGATCAAATGTCCAAACAAAATTTTAAAATTTCGGCTGAGCCTTGATACAAGAAAACGATTCCCCAACACTGAATATTGCATCATGAAATTGTGGCATTTAAAAATCGGGCGGACCTCGGAAGCTTCTAGAAATACACGTTAATTTTTTTGTTATTTTATTGCTGGAAAGCATATATCATCCAACGATACGCAGAGACCATATTTCTTTTCACGTCCTTTTTCGCTTACTTTGCTATTACATGAATCTGATGATATTGCACCCCAAAAACCTATTTATAACATATTAACATCAATGCTATTCAATACAAATTAAAGAGACGATTATGACTTATTCAGAGAATAGTGGCGAAAATAACTAAAAGCCAAAAAAAGGGGGAACTTGAAAAGAATGGGATACGACATTTGAATAAGGAAAAACCCAAGATAAGATCCACAACGAATTGTTTCACTTCCTCAAAAGATTTCGAGCACGGATATTTCACCTCGTAACATCAAAGACCAGATCAAACAATTGCCATTGTGCCAAATCCAGACCATGTGTTGTTGAGACAATCAAAAGTGCGCCAAACTGTATACTAGAATCCATGAAAGCTGCAGGACAGTAAGAAACATAGTTTTTGATCCTGCCTGATGTTACGTGATGGTATTATATTAGGTGGGTGATTACTCGTCTAAGGAAATGTGTAATATACCAGAAAGAGGCATACTGAAGCAAAGAGTCCCTCTTGAAGAAGGGATCCATGACCGCCAAAATCTTCTTCATCAATTTTAAGTACAAATGAGTAATACGTGTAGATGGTAGCAGTGGATAACAGAACAAATCTGAAAATGTAAAAAATAAATGGTAACAGGAATTAGTGAGATGTCTTTTTATTTATTCCATTCAAATAGTAAACAAAACTATGCCATTGATACAACCGCAATCATAGAAATATATTAGGTAATCAGAAGTAAACATCCTTGATTCGTATCATTAAGAAAATAAGTTCATTAGTTTTATTTCTCATTGGAAGATAAATATTTTGTACCGAGGAAACAATATGAAAAACATAAGATACAACGGCGTGGAAGATATGGTTCCATAAAGAATGTTTGTGCAATCCTTAGAAGTCATTATTTTTATGGGAACTTCTATCAGAGACTTCAGAGTGATGCCTAGTTAATAGCCTTTCATAGATCCAATACCAACTTCTGAACTACCAAGCATAGCCGATAATTTGGTTCAAACAGAGTTGAACTTAAAACCACCACATATCGATGGGCAAAGAAAGAATAGCACTCCGTGCAATTCCAGTCAAGAAAGGGAATAGATACAGCATACATCGTGCTTTAGTCTCCCATATCTTCTCACTTATCAGACAATAATTCTACCTCGTCAATCATTATGTCTGTCCAATAACTGACTGTTGAAAATATATTCATCACTCACAAAGGTTAACTTCATAAACATTAGCAAGAAGAATACACACAAACTAGTAGCCGGAGAAGTCTACCGTTCAAATGTTCTCTTCGAAAACAAGACTGACTAGGCCCATGACACCAGCCTGATCTTATATTTCATTTCATAGCAGTTAGATAAAACAAACTAAGAAGTCAAGTTGTGCCGACTGCGTAAGTAGCACAGATACTCATAAAAAAAAATTTTGAAGTGTCGGACCCGGATATGACACACCAATACGCATTTTGAATATGGCAAAATCCGTGTCGTTGACCTTTTGTAGGTTTGACCATTCGAATACATCTTAGACACGGCGGGAATACGTTTTGGCTTTTGAAGTTGTACATTGTAGATATATATTTATATAAATATATATATATATATATATATATATATATTATTTATAGATATTTTAATAATTGTCGTATAATAACCTTGTCGTGTCTAATATTTTCAAAAGTTGTCGTATCGTCATATCCATATCATATTTGATACGATACCCATATTCTAATCCATGCAACATACCCGAGTGCCGAATGAAATTTTTCAAATTCCAGATTATGCAATCATTATAGGCAAATTTTATGAGAAAACATGCCATTAATTATACCAATGGGCCATTTAGTACTTGTGTCATAATGCACTGTATTTGGATTCAAGCTATGAAGCTCGGACTCGAATTTTTCACTGTCTCGATTATATCGATATAGCAAGTTGTGCAGCACAATGACGAGACATACCAATATACCTTCATATTATAACGTGACTGTGCATTTGCATCAAGGACGTAGGAGTGCAAAACTCTAAACAAACAAATTTATGAGAAATGTTCCAGTTTATTATATAAGAGGAACTTCACAATCTGAACATTTCATCACGAGGACTCAGACGTTATTATGCATGCATACAAGTGTCCAATCATGCAACTATGTCAACCAAAAGAACAAAACAAATGTGCTGTAAATGATAGCCGGTTGTCACAGTCTAAAACCTCTGGCTTCGTTCTACAACCAAAATATATATATATATATATATATATATATATATATATATAATTCATCTGTTTTCTAGACACTTCATCTTAGGGATTTGCTCGAGAAGGTGAAGAAACAAGCTACCTTTCATTAGCTAGTCCGATGAACATGACCCAACATTGTCGAGGTCGCAAACAGTGGAAAGTATTATAATATACCATGCTTTGGATCTATAGCAGCTGTCACACTACGTTTAAAGTACACCAAACAAACCAAAAGAAGCAACGACTAGAAAAAACAGATGACAACAAGTAGCAACTACTAGAAAAACAGACGCCAAAGAGCAGCAACTTACAAGAGAAACCAGATGCCCCCAACTAACGGAATTGCACCCCATAGTAATCCAAATACAAGGGCTAATGCTTGCCTGATCCAATGTAATACATCACAAAGTTGATCCTGTAAGCAGATAAGAAGTAACAATCTTTGGAATAGCAATCATTGTATTTCCTTTCACAGCAAAAGTAAGAATGTGTTCCGTTCACTTCCAAAATTGAATGTGTTAATAAACATTTATATGGAATTCAGGGTTACAGTTTCTTTCATAAACATGTGATTTGTTCAACAATATACAACTGCTTGTGACACAAGCGTCAAACAATGGCCAATGTGTACTCAGTTTGTTAAACAAATAACTGGTAAACACTTCAGGATAAATGTGAAACTTCGTCATAACATTGTCTGTGATAGCCTTAAAATCGATATAGCAATTGCTGCATGCCTTTCTATCCTTTCAACATTAGTTAGGATAGTCCTTAAAATCCATAGAGACATGCCTTTCTCTCCCTGTTTCTCGATGATCATTACAGTAACAAATGTTCCCTTGCATAAGGTGACTTGAGCATGGCTTAAAAACTTGGTAGAGATAGGATTGACCATGGTTGGTTACACCCAAGCTCTAGAGCATAAACGTTAAAGTTAGTAGAAATGTGACAAGATAAAGACAAAGAAGGTACCAGTTCACTAGATCTCAACTATTTCAAGATGTCAAAATTTTTGGTCCGACAACAGCAAGTCATTGTGGAAATGGAAGGAAAGTCCCAGTACCCTTATTATTTTGGTTCTTCCACAGTAGCAAAATCCAACAGCAAGGGAAATCCAAATATATCCTCCATAAACAGGATTACCTTTTTCTTCCTAACATCTTATGCGATAGAAAGAACATCAAAATTTCGAGGCATTATTCAAAAATACAGTGATAGCACTATTTTTCTCGCACGTGCATAATAAGTCATTCCACTCCTTAACCTTGCACTGTTTAGTTGTACATCAGAATGCCATTTCTCAGTTGGAATATCGACTAGACGATATCGACCAGACGATAAGCTAATGGATGGTTTCAAAATCCATCACGATTATGTATTTGTTCAACTTACATCATTTCCAAGTTCCAACAACTGAAACAGTAAACACGGTCTCACTATTTTGCAAATATCTTAACAAAACTACCTCCTCCTATAAAATAAAAAACCTCTAAATTAATCCATAAAGAAAAAGCTAAATGATGATTTCCCCAAAAAATCATAAATAAGACTAAACCTCACATGTGCAAGTGAAACAATGCAGCTGGTTCCTTTAAACCTCGCCACACGGTTAGAATGCTAGATTCTCGTTGTTTTCTCCATGTCTGATCATGCAATTAATATGCATCGTAGCGGATAAATATACCCGCTTAAATCTAATAAACTTTCATTTCAATTAAATGCACCACTAAATATAAAGATCTAAACTTTAAGATATTTCAGCTCATAGGATTTATAGTTATAATTACAAATTATAATAATTGAAGCAAAAACAACATCTTTCTCAAACTATTTAATACAAGAAAAGCACAAAATGAAGAAATTACGTACTTTATCCCAAGAAGCATCAGGATCTAATAGCTTCGCCAATTTAAACGGCGATGAGTGACTATTGTGATCGATTTGCTGAGATTGCTCTTGAAGATTCGATTTCCCCGATTTCCTTTCTCTCATCTTTATTAAAATTAAAAATTAAACATCAAGAAGCAAATTTCTCACAGAACACTGAAATTTAAGGTGTTTTATGCGAATTCAAGGCTCCAAAGAAAAAGATTTTGAGAATTTCTGATTGGGAAGTGGAACCAGTACAAATCAGAAAATGGAAAATAAGAAAAGAGAAATAGGGGAAATCTGGATCGAAAATTTTTTGGTTTATTCATTTTTGTTTATTTTTTTCTGAAAAATAAGTGTTTTTTTAATGAAAAAATAAGTACTTTTTTATTTTTTAAGCAAATTGGTAAAAAAAAATTCCTAATGAGCATTGACATGTAATAGTTCAGACCTTTCCTATCTGGGATCTTACTTTCCGAACCTCGAATCAGACCTTCTGAAGTCATGCGTCCAATAAGGTGTCAAGATGACGGTGACACATCAATGTATGGCGAGTTTGGAACTTCCAAACTTACCTATAAATAGGGCATTTAATATTCAAATTTCTTGCATCTAATACATGTTATTCTCTTATATGCTAGTGCATTCAAGGTTATTCCAGATATTCTTGGAGTTCGTACGGGTTGTGTAAAGCTCATGGATCATTGACACATACGACTTCAGACCTTTTGTACCACAGATCGAACCTTTAGAAGTCATGCGTCCAATGATTCATCGTGGAGTTACTAGAGGATCGAGCTACGAGACTATCGTCTCCAAAGGGCTAACTACAGACTCAAGTATGATTCGAGAGCCTCAGTTATAATTGGTGGATAATAGTTAGGTTATAAAGCATTACTAGAGAGTAATACCATTCTTTAGGTTTAATGTCTAGAATCAGCGAGCAGACATTCAATATATCTAGGACAGTTTAGAGGTACGTAAGTACTGACTCAGATATCTTACTATGTATTTATTATTATGTGTTGCATTTTACTTGTTATACCATGCATGTTTTATCCGTGATTATATTTTATGCGGCATTTTCCATATCGTGTTGAGCCAGTATATTTCTAGAGATAATCTTTGATCTAGTAAGGTCTCTCGGCCCTATTTCCTGATGATCGAATATCATGAGCCACCAACTGACTCAGTGGACTGGCGTGCTTCGGCGACCAGGACATCATAGGTCTAAGATCTATTTTGAGTCTGGGAGACACCAACTTACTCGTCAGACATCATGCTACACACTGTTAGAGTAGGTGCACGTCGAGCCAAGTGTTGGCCGAGTGTTCACAATGAAACTCTATGTAGAAACAGTCTTTATTTTAATAATATTTGAAATTATTGTTTTGGTACATCTTTATCTATATACCCATTGCATAGATAAAGTCCTTGAATATACAAATAGTAGAAAGAATATGAGATGCTCGTATGATGAGTATCATGAAATTCATATTTGAAATACTTTATATTCTAAACAGTTCCTAGTCGATTCAGCCACCGCTAAGAAGGATATAGACCGCTCAAGTTCGAGACTAGTATCTGCGATGTGAGTACCATGTTTCATTGGTAGGAGACATTGTGATGTCCGAACAAGCAGATAGGTGCTCCTTGTATAGTGCACTGAACAACACTCCATAAAGGACTTTCTAAGTGGTTCTCACTTATCGAGTGGAAACGTCCTAGTTCATAGTTTTACACCATTAGTCCTTATGACTCGGGACAACATTGAGACTCTATATGCTAGCATTGCACTTTGACTTTTTTACCGACTCTCATGGGATCATCAGGTGGCAAGGTTGGGTGCTTTGTCGAAACATATAGGAGTCGATGCATTGTAGTCGGGATTCACCGCTTACCTTCGGGTATGGATATCCTATGTGATCTCATATGTATGTAGTTTGAAATCTCTGATCAGAGTATGGTGGTAATTAGGAAAGGAGTTTCTTAGATTACACCATCGATGCAACTAAGACATGACACATAGTATCGATTCATTGAGAACTCTCGATATACCAATGGTTGTCGAATCGGTCGGGATATATGAGTTGAAAGGACCGTACTGTACGCTAACCATAATTGAAAGGTTCTTGCAGGCACTATCATTTGATACATAGGGAATCATGTAAGCGATGATGCTGGGTGTTAAACATTATTGGTTGGGTACTATCAGACTTGAGTTCTGACGTTCTTGTTATCAAGGAGTTGATAATTAAGAATGAAGCAATTGGGGTATTCTCGTATAAGGACATGTTTAGTCCGAATCACATGGAGATGTGAACCCACGGCTAGTTGTATCAATGAACCATTGAGGGCCACACAAATACTAGTTTTCTAGATCCCAGTTGAGAAATAAAATAGTTCAATGTGTTGAACAGCTTATAAAGAGTTCATAAGCGTAAGGAAAATAGAAGTATGACTTCTATAAGGAGAATTTAACTTTTAATTTTTGGAAGTCTTCCTAAATTAAAAGTTGGTCAAACAAGTAATGTATTTGAAAATTGTGATTTTCCTAAACATTATTATGAACTAAATTAAATTAAATCAAGTGTTGAATTAATTATACACTAGTGGACCTAATAGAAAGTGTTGAATTAATTAAACAACAATGGGCCTTATAGAGCCCAATTAGAAATAATTATTAAACTAGTGGACTTGAGTAATATCAAGTAAAGTTTAAATTGACTCAAATGTGTTTGAGACATTTAATAAAAGTCAATGGGCTTTGTGTAACGTCTCGAAAATTTGAAGGGTCATGTAAACCACATGCATGCAAGTTATTAAATTTCTTTGTTATTTTATTAATTTATTTTGAAAAATTAAATGCATGTTTATTTCATAAATTGTATGTTTAATTTTTTTTATGCATTAATTCATGCATGATAGAATTTACTTCATGAAATTTTAAAGGTTTATGCATTAAAGATTTTTAAGTTTCATTTCGCGCTCAAATGAGGATCGGAGACGAGGAAATTTTCAAGAAAATTATTTTTATTACACGATTAATTTTTATTAATTAATATAAGATGTTTTAAAGGTACTTTTCAAGAATTGAGATTTATTTGGTATTTTATACACAAGATTTTTAATTTTTACGGTACACAATTTTTATCGGATCGGTGGACTTTTTGAGGGTTCGGCTAATATTTTCAAAAAATTTCCAACACGAAATATTTTTCGAGCGTATGGTTGGATTTAATGAGCCTAAGCTTATTGGACTTAAAACCCTTTTTATTTTTAATTAAGGCCCATTAGTGCATTTTAATTAACCTAAACCACCATTAAATTAAACCTAAACCTACCCTACACCAATTACCCTTCCCACCATCCGACAACCCCTTACTCCTTCATTATATAGGTGGGTTCAGCAGCATTTCTTCTCTTCAAATACAGCTGCTTGTCTCGGTTCCAATCATTCGTGTAAATTAATCCAACCGACACCCCTTCATTACACATTATTCCCCAGCTGTATATCCTCTCGGTTTCCATAGCTTTCATCAAGAAAGCTTCGGTTTTCTCTTTTCTTGCAAGGAGAAATTCATCCGACGTCTCCTCTTCTCGTTCTTGTTCATCAAATCATCTAGGCACGCCCCGTACCCTTATTTCTGCATCATTTACGTCATATATATACTGTTATGTGTGTTGTTTATGGAGGTTTCCTTAGGCATGTGCAGATCCGAGTTCCATGTTTTTGTTTGTTTCAGTCCATGCATGTATCACTCTTTTGCATTACACGTTTAATTTCCTGGTGAAAGGGGTTGCTGATGAGAGCCATGAGGGGCCATAAGCGTCGAGAAGGAAGGGATAGTAGGCTGGAATAGAAGCTTGCTCGTGGTAAGAGGGCCGATCAAGGAGATGTGAAGAGGGGCCACGTTTTTTGAGGGTTTAGTGCTTCCAGCCGGGCGTGGCTCGATCCCAACCAAGGAACCGACTCTCTTGGGTCCGTGATGGGTCAGGGAGAGTGCTAGAAGTGGCTGGTCGTGACCCTTGAACGGTTCGGAGAGGTTTGGAACAAGGTTGATCTCGGTGATTGTTAGGGAGGGTAGTGGAGCCGTGCTGCACGTCCACTAGTTTGGGGGCTTGGAGCGTGGTTGAGTCTGTCCAATGGGAGGTCCACGAGCTGGTTTTGGTCATAGGATGGTTTAGTCTAAGGCTGGTCCAATCCAGAGTCAAGTTAGGAAGAGGATGTCCGAGCCTTGTTGCGTCATGGTTGGAGGCTAGTGCGCTGGAGAATTCCAGCAGCTTTTGGGTTTGTTTTATGGGTCATGAGAGGTCGAGAATTGCTGGTTTTAAAGCTGGACATGGGTTGGGAGGAGGTGGACCGAATGATTCAAGGGTGGGAGCCATGTGTGAGTTATGGATTGTACAAAAATAAGGGGAGGCCGAGACTTTATTTTAGTACAGTAGGTATTGGCCGAAAGAATATGGTTTAAGGACATCATTTAAGTAGTAAATGATTTAGAATGAGTTGTTTAAGTTATGGTTTGAGTTAGGAAAAATTTGGTTAAGTTTCGATTCGATTAAGGTTAAAAAAATGGGACCCCGGTGGTCCAAGTTTTAAAACAATCCGATTATGTTATGACATGGGCATGAGTTTACGTCTAGGGATGCTTTTAAATATGTTTTGAGACATTTTAAGGAGTTTGGTAAGCTTCGGATCAAAATAATGAGTTTTGGAATTATTCGGGATTTAGTCGCTGCACAAAACGTTAATTAAAGAATTAATTGAAACGCCTAGATTTATTCTTAATAAAACTATAGAAAATTATATTTAAGCTCAAATAATTATTAGAAGTTTAAGTTTTAAATTTGGAAATTTAATGATGAGGTTTGGTTTAATTCGAGATTTAAAACATATTAATATGTTATATTTTAGGATTAATTTAAAAGTCATTGATTTAAGCCAAATAAAAATATGGTAAAATTCATGTGGGCTTAAATATTTATTTAAGACATGTTAGAGTCAATGGAATTAAGAAAATGCCAAAAACGTGAAATTAGAGGTCCAGGGGTTAAATGGTAATTTCTGGGTTTCTTGAGGCAAAATGGTCATTTTGCACCTGGGGTGAGATGTTGGTTCTGGCAGCGTCCTGAGCACAAATTCATGATATCTTAAATGTTCACGCATCATGATTAACGCTTTTTAAGATTTTATAAAAATATACGCTGCATGCTTGAATTTAAAGGAAATTGCATATATACATGAATTTTATAAGTGAAGAAAATGATAATGTTTTGAATGACGTGAATTAGTTGTGGCTATCGAAGTATATGTAAATGGTTAAGACGTATACGTAAATGCTGATGATGAGGCCTAGGCACAGTGGATGGGTGATCCTGTCACTGATGTCAGCCGTCGGGTACCGCGGTTCTATGTATGATGGATCCATCGTAAATGATGTATGATAGTCACCTTTAATGAACTGAATTCACCAATGATAAATAATGAAAGATGAACGATGAATGAAAAACGAAAAATGAACGATGAACGATGAATGATGAACGATGAACGATGAATGATGAACGATGAGCGAAAAATGATAAACGATGAATGATGAATGGTGATTAACGATGAGCTGTTTTGACACGTCCTGATTTTACACGACACGTTTATGTTACGTTTTTAAAGTTCATGAAAGGTATGTTGAGTATGGTATTTTTCACTGTTGTGTGCTATGTATATGTCTTTGTTATTAACGGTACAGGTGTGTTGAGTCTTTAGACTCACTAGGCGTGTGTGATGCAGGTGAGCTAAATGATGAGAGGACTGGAGGTGCCGAACTCTGAGTAAGCAGACCTAGTGCTGTGACACGACCCCAGGACCGCATGTTTTCCGTGCATTTATGATTTTATGATATTGAGTGGAGATGAACATTTTCCTACGTTGATGATTTTAAGATTTTTATACGTTTGTGTTTAAATATGATTTTGGACGAGTTGAGTTATTTTAAACCGCGCTATTTTTATATTCAAATATTTAAGATCATTTTTAAATGTTATATTTTCTGTACAGCGCATGCATACGAAACGTTTAAATGTTATTTAGAAAATGGTAGCTTTTATTAAAAAAATAAATAAATATTTCCGCATTTTTTAAAAAATGAGCGAGACGTTACATATAATGGCCCGAAAATTCGTGTTTGAAAATTTGCGGAAAAATTTAAAATTTTCTTTTTAAAATAATCAAAATGCCTCATTCACGAAATAAACTGATAAATCAAGTTTAATGTCCAAAATAGCAGCGGAAGAAATTTTTCTCACAAAATACAAGTTAAAGTAATCCAACAACTGATAAAAATGTTTGAGCATAAAAATGGCAAATGCTGTAAATGAGGTCCTCGGGTTCCACTACTGCCGACCCAAGCTAGCTCACTGGTTCCCGCCTTCGGTCCCGACCTCGTCAGTACCTACAACAATCAAGTGAGTCTAAAGACTCAGCATGCATATAACGTAAATAACAAGTAATAATATAATAAGATTGCATGCAAGTGAAAATATCATGTCATGAGGCATAATGTGAAAATAACTTATCATGAGCAATTATAATACGTGCATAACTGAACTGAAAATCACAGTGAAAATGTTTGCTCCTTGGAGCCCTGTAACAAAATAGCATGTCATAAGTCTTCTGTTGAGATTATGGTCTACGGAAGTGGCCCCTGAACTGAACTGAACTGAACTCCGGGTGAAGTAATGAACGTCTGATCAGACTAACGCCATAGTATACGGGTTGGAACTGAACTGAACTGACCGGTAACTGACGACCGGATGATACAATGATCCCATGATAGTGAAATGGCCACAAGCAATATCGCATAAATCTCAAAAATGAATATTTTATATTTTTATGCACGTAATATATTTAAATGGCATAATGAAATATCCTGTATTATTTTACCACATGGATTGGATCGTTCCCAGGCTCGCTGCGACCTAAATTTATCATGAAAAATATGCAAATGGTTTCTTGACAAAACTTTGTAATTGAAACCTAACACTACAACAAAAACTTCAATCAACAACACTCATACGACAACGGTTTTTATTAAAACCGTTGTCTTTTTTTTTTTAACAACGGTTTTAATAAAAACCGTTGTCGTAGCCTAAAAAACCCCGCTTATAGACAACGATTTTTAAAAAACCGTTGTCTTTTATGTGTCTACGACAACGGTTTTTAAAAACCGTTGTCTTTGATGTGTCTACGACAACGGTTTTTTAAAAACCGTTGTCTATGAGCGTTTTTTTTTTTGGTACAACAACGGTTTTAAAAAACTGTTGTCTTAGAGCTTTTTTTTTTTTTTGCTACAACAACGGTTTTAACAACCGTTGTCTATGAGCGATTTATTTTAGACTACAACAACGGTTTTTAAAAACCGTTGTCTTTTGGATGATTTTTTTTGGGCTACAACAACGTTTTTTCAAAAACCGTTGTCTTTCGGATGGTTTTTTAACTACGACAACGCTTTTTTAAAACGTTGTCGTTTCTTAGTGTTTTATTTGGTTAAAGAAAACGGATTTTTGAAAAAAATTGTTTGGTAAAACTATAGCGACGGTTTTATAAATACCGTCGCGAAATTTAAATTTCGCGACGGTTTTAGATGCCCGTCGGCAAATTCAGCGACAGTTCCCCCTAGTTCGTCGCTAAATTTAGCGACTGTTTGTACTGGACCGTCGCCGATTTACTTTAGCCACGGCTTATCAATTAACCGTCGCTAATAGCAACGGGTTTATCTATACCGTCGCACAAATGTCTATAAATATTCCGCGTTATAGTTCATTTATTTCACACCTCTAAGTCATTTCCTTAGTTTAACTTCTCAAATTTTTTATTCTTCCACGTTTTCTCTGCGATTTTTCTTAAACTTAAATTTGAAGTTAAAGATTATAAATATATTAATTTAGTAATATTGTTAGTTTATTTTGTTAGGTTTATCGAATTATAACCGTAAATTTTTTTTTATTTTACGAAAACAAATAGCGACGGAATTCATAAAATCACCGTGGCTAAATAGCGACGGTCATCATAATACAAACCGTCGCTAATGGGCGACGGACATATAAAACCGTCGCTAATAGCGACAGAATAGTTTATGCAAACCGCCGCCAAGTTTTTGTTTCACAACGGATTTTCAATGCTACTACAACGGTGTTTCACCGTCGTCTTTAGACGTCTATGACAACGGTTTTTCACCGTTGTGTTTGAGCGCACCCTTTTAACCACAGTGCCTTTAACAACGGTTTTACAAGACCTACGACAACAGTTTTTCACCGTCGTCTTTGATGTCTACGACAACGGTTTTTCACCGTTGTCGTTGTCCTGACTTTTAACAACACTGCTTACAACATCAGTTTTTCACCCTAAAAGACAACGGATTTTATCCGTTGTCATTTAGCGTTTTTCTTGTAGTGTAAAACGAGACAATTACGCCTAACGACTTCGTATTTAATCATGACTCTGTGCCAACCCAAACCAACACCAAACCCTCATTTAGTCATGATTAAAATACACTTAAAATGATGAAATAATGATCCTAAAATAGTAAGGGCCGAAATTTTGGTGAATCGAGGCCAAAACATGAAACGCTCTTTCGAGAGTCAATTTGGCACATTGCACCGTAAATTCTCGTACGACCTCAAAACTGATCCGAATCACGAACGGCCAAAAACATGACCTTCTTAACTCGATGAGGCACCGTCCAGTCAAATGCCATAGGATAGAAGCCAACCAAGAACTCGAACGAGACTCTGAACCAACGCACCACTTGCTGTCCACAAAAATACAGCAGCCGTTCCTTCGCTTCCTCGTGTCGTTTTCGAGACTACCGGCCATTGGGGATTGAACCACCAACAATAAACTCTTCCCAACATCCTACAGAATGATTTGAACCATTTCTAAGGGCCCTAGGCCAGCCACAATTCGAACCACACCATGAAACCGACCGAAAAGTCCCACCCGAGAGCACCCTTGCATGCGTGTGGTGTTTTGCTTCGCTTGCTGTCTTGTATCGTTCCAGTCGCCATTTGATTGACCATGGCACGATCTAGACATCAAGAGGTAGGGTGTGAACCGTGGCTAAGGGCCAGAGGCCAACCAAGATCCACATCACTACACAAGATCGAACTACACTTGCTGTAAAGAAAATGAAGGGCCGAAAGGGGGGCTGTTCTTGTTTGTTTCATTCAAAACCGATTCCACCATGGACCAAGCCTCAAAAATGTGACTTGGTCACGTCTTAGATATCACAAGGAGAGGTTCTAACCATGGCTATATTCCTTAGGGCAGCCAAGATCAGATCCATTTCCCTTTGACATTAACATGAGAAAATCGATCACAAAAAGGGGCATGCTTGGGGAGTTGCTGTCATTTCTGATTTCCAGCATGTATGGGGCTTGAACTAATGGACCAACATGATCATAACATGTCCTAGTACATGTCTAGATGCAGCTTGGGGAGCTTGGACATGCGCCATCCACCCGAAACACCAAAAACAAGTGAACCGTGAGGAGCACAAGGAAGGGCCGAAAATCTGCATCTTTTATTTTTGAAAAGTTCTTGATATATTTCGGTTATGCCATGGAAATGATGATCATATAATGTTTAAAAATGTTAATATGACTTGATTAAAGAGCAAGGAAAAATATAAACATGCTTGGTTTCGTTTGAAAGGAAAACGAACGATTCGACGACGCGGCGCGGAGGAGACGGAGTGCTTCGCTGCCTTGTTTTCTTTCTCGGTTTTCTCTCCTATTTATTGCTATGAGGCTCACGATTTTTACTGTGAATCCTCTCTGAATTTCGGTGATGAGGGATGGGGAATGATGGTTAGAGAGTGAGGGGAAGGGGTTGCAATATAAAAAGGATGGCAAGACCAAGTCTACCTCTCTTTTGAATTTGAAATGGTTGATATCAAAAATGATTTTTTGGAGGGATAGATGGGGTGCAAATGACCGATTCTACATGGCTAGATATAGGTTGATTATTAATTAAATGGTGATCAAAATGAAAGGATTATCCTACTAATAAATAACAAGGAAAATGTCAAAGGTGGTGAGTTGTCAAGGAATTGTTATCTCGCCAAGGGGGGTGGCCGAAATTACTCTAATAAATGGAGGGAAAATATTGTTTAGTTAGTGTATTTTTAAACCTTTAGAGCCTTACCTATCCTTTAAATAATTTAGTGAATTAACACATTAATTATGGAACCTAACTGAACTTATTTCCTACTCACCTCAAGTTACTTAAATAATTCATTAAATCTCCTTTTAACTTAAATTAACTTATTATCTAGCTAAAATAAACTCTGGGAATGAATTTCTAAATCTTAAATTTTATCTCAAAACTACAACTCCAGTCCGGCCTCACTGAAATAACTGAAAAGATAAGAATTAAACTGCTGCATAAAACAATTAACTTTAAAGAAAATCATTTAAATACTCATGCAATAAAATCATTTTTATTTAAAATACTAGAATTATGCATGGCTTATACGTAGTTTAATTACGGGTTCTACATTACAGTTGGTATCAGAGCAAGGTTCCTGTATAGAGTTGTGCCACCGCCAGTTTCTGCAGCTCAGTCTTCAAGCCTCAAGTCTGTAAGCTTTTATGATTTAAATGTTTTAAATGATTTACTCATATCATCTACATGTTAACATGATTTACACTTTATGATGATCTACGGTATATGTTTAACTGCTTTTATGATTCAAGGATTTATTGTTTTAAAAATTAGATTTAATTGCATGTTGGTTACATTTGGAATTGGACGTGTCTAAGAATTCGAATATTGGGCTTTAGGAGAAGTTGATAATGATTTGATTATATTGATTTTAGGTTAGAAGTACTGATGTTATACTCTTTGGGGTAATAAGTTAATCTTTAAAATTAAGAATTATTTTGGGACTTGTAGAATTTCTAAGAAATTAATAATGGTTCGTGGTTGCTAGTTGAATTAAATTTTGAGGATTCTATGTAAAGATTAATGATTCAAAAACTACGACAATCTTTGGAAGTATAAAAACGTAGAATTTATTTAGGATGCATGCTCTACCCAGTGGGACCTAAGGATTGAATTTCATGTATTGAAAATTTTAAGGACCTAACTGTATTAACCAATAATTTGATGACCTAAGTACAACAATAAAATTCTAAGGGACTATTTCAAATTTACCAAACTTTGGGATTAAATTTTTAGTTTTGAGAATTTTAAGGTTTAACGAAGCCAAGTCGAAAATTTTACGGGGAAAAAATGCAAATTTCGAGGAGTTATAGGGCCAAAATTGTAAAATTCGAGAATTTTAAGGATCAAATTGCAAATTTTGCGGATTAAATTCGAAATTTTGAGGAACATTTGGGTAAAATCAGTAATTTTAAAGGTTGTGAGAATTGATCTTTGGTCTAATAATCTTAAGATTATTGAACGTTATGTTACGAGAACCCTATAAAATGGGATTAGGAACGCCAAGAACTTATGGGTAATTGTTGGATTCTCGATATTAAGGACGAATTCGGATAATATTCGAGGAAAGTAAGAACTAATTTTACAATTTTTAAGAAATTTGAGGATTTGTTTAGCAGTAAGTGAGAATTGAATAGTTTAAATGATAAGACTTTTCGGTGATTTGAGCTTGAAGAGATAGTTAGAACTTGGTTATATCTGGGTTATAATGTAATAAGGAATGACAATCAAGAGCATTGTAGGATGATTCAATATTGAGCTTGAAAATCTAAATGTTAATGGAATCAGACAGTGGGAAAAATTAAGAATTTAGAGTGATAACAATTTAAGGTAAAGTGATCATTTAGTCAAGTTACAAGATTAGACATTAAGTCAACTTATTTTTGAGGACTTAAGGTTTGATGTAGCATATGTTTTAATCATGATCTTAAGAGTTAAAACGATAACTTTGTTGGAATTTTATTTTTTTTTCTAGAAAGTTAGTGTATGATTGATGGTTAGGTTACTCGATAGCCGCATGTAAGAATTATGGTAGACACTTTGTCTTTAGAAATTCTTGGTAAGTCATTAAGAAACTTGGGAATAAGTGAATATGTGTTGGAATTATATTATCTAATATTACTTGGGTTGAGTAAGCTCGAATTTCAAGTTTATGAGATAAGTGTTTATACGAAATTTTTGGGTAAAATAAAAACAAAAAATAATTTGTGGTGTTCAGCATAGGTCACCAATGAACGAATGTTAAGATTTTTACCGAGTAAGAAATCTAAAATCGTGATATGGGGATTCTAGAACTCTAGGGGCTATAAGCGAAGTTTATTTATTAGAGTTAGTCTAAGGCTACCATGAGATAACTTATTAAGTTTTACACGCTAGAATTAATTAAGCATTAAAAAATGCGATATTCGTTCCAATGAGGAAAGTTCAAGGGTCTTAGGCCTCAAATATATTGTAATTGAGAAATAAACAGTTTAAGCATGTAATTGATATTAGAATGGTTTTATTATTAAGGTAGAAGATCGATATTGTCTATCTTAGGTTTTATGGATTAAGGTTACTCAAATTTAAGATTTGCAACAATTTTATATTTGGGGTATACTTGTAAACAGTAAGTTACCTAAGTTTGGTGCCGTAAGATAAAGATTCAATTCAAGGATCTTAGACTAATATTATTATGGGGTTGAGATAATGTTTAACTTTTAAGTGTATTACCGAGGATAGAAGTCGATCAGTAATTTTGGTGCTAAGGTTTCTTAGGTCGAACTGCATAAATACAAATGTAATAAGTCAATGAACATTACGGGTATAGTATGATAATAGTAAAATTTGGACTGCCATTTCTAATATTGGGAAGTTTGAGAAAAATTGAAATTCGAGGTTATAGAAAAATGGAACTACGTCACTATGGGTCGTATAAGTTGAGTTTTGCAAACGAAGATTTAGAAGGTAGAGTTTATCGGGACCAAGGAGACGTAAGGACATTTTAAGATTTATTATTTTATCAGAGTAGCGACGCGGAAGCGTGGACTATTGGGATACTAGAACTAAGTCTAAACTTTTTGATTATCAAGGATAAGCGAATTTCGGGGACGAAATTCAATTTAAGGGGGAGAGATTCCGAAAATTTGAAGGGTCACGTAAACCACATGCATGCAAGTTATTAAATTTCTTTAGTATTTTATTAATTTGTTTTGAAATATTAAATGCATGTTTATTTCATAAATTGTGTGTTTAATTTTTTTATGCATTAATTCATGCATGATAGAATTTATGAATTAAAGATTTTTAAGTTTCATTTCGCGCTCAAACGAGGATCAGAGACAGGGAAATTTTCAAGAAATTTTTTTTATTACAGGATTAATTTTTATTAATTAATATAAGATGTTTTAAAGGTACTTTTCAATAATTGAGATTTATTTGGTACTTTATACACAATATTTTTAATTTTTACGGTACACAATTTTATCGGATCGGTGGACTTTTTGGGGGTTCGGCTAATATTTTCAAAAGCTTTCCAACACGAAATATTTTTCGAGAGTATGGTTGGATTTAATGAGCCTAAGCTTATTGGACTTAAAACCCTTTTTATTTTTAATTAAGGCCCATTAGTGCATTTTAATAGCTGTATATCCTCTCGGTTTTCACTTTTCTTGCAAGGAGAAATTCATCCGGCGTCTCCTCTTCTCGTTCTTGTTCATCAAATCATCCAGGAACGCCCCGTACCCTTAGTTCTGCATCATTTACGTCATATATATACTGTTATGTGTGTTGTTTATGGAGGTTTCCTCAGGCATGTGCAGATCCGAGTTCCATGTTTTTGTTTGTTTCGGTCCATGCATGTATCACTCTTTTGCATTTCACGTTTAATTTCCTGGTGCAAGGGGTTGCTGATGAGAGCCATGAGGGGCCATAAGCGTCGAGAAGGAAGGGATAGTAGGCTGGAATCGAAGCTTGCTCATGGTAAGAGGGCTGATCGGGGAGATGTGAAGAGGGCCCACGTTTTTTGAGGGTTTAGTGCTTCCAGCCGGGCGTGGCTCGATCCCAACCAAGGAACCGAATCTCTAGGGTCCGTGATGGGTCAGGGAGAGTGCTAGAAGTGGCTGGTCGTGACCCTTGAACGGTTCGGAGAGGTTTGGAACAAGGTTGATCTCGGTGATTGTTAGGGAGGGTAGTGGAGCCGTGCTGCACGTCCACTAGTTTGGGGGCTTGGGGCGTGGTTGAGTCTGTCTAATGGGAGGTCCACGAGCTGGTTTTGGTCATAGGATGGTTTAGTCTAAGGCTGGTCCAATCCAAAGTCAAGTTAGGAAGAGGATGTCCGAGCCTTGTTGCGTCATGGTTGGAGGCTAGTGCGTTGGAGAATTCCAGCAGCTTTTGGGTTTGTTTTAAGGGTCATGAGAGGCCGAGAATTGCTGGTTTTAAAGCTGGACATGGGTTGGGAGGAGGTGGACCGAATGATTCAAGGGTGGGAGCCATGTGTGAGTTATGGATTGTACAAAAATAAGGGGAGGCCGAGACTTTATTTTAGTACAGTAGGTATTGGCCGAAGGATTATGGTTTAAGGACATCATTTAAGTAGTAAATGATTTAGAATGAGTTGTTTAAGTTATGGTTTGAGTTAGGAAAAATTTGGTTAAGCTTCGGTTCGATTAAGGTTAAAAAAATGGGACCCTGGTCCAAGTTCTAAAACAATCCGATTAAGTTATGAAATGGGCTTGAGTTTACGTCTATGGATGATTTTAAATATGTTTTGAGACATTTTAAGGAGTTTGGTAAGCTTCGGATCAAAATAATGAGTTTTGGAATTATTCGGGATTTAGTCGCTGCACGAAACGTTAATTAAAGAATTAATTGAAACGTCTAGATTTAAGCTTAATAAAACTATAGAAAATTATATTTAAGCTCAAATAATTATTAGAAGTCTAAGTTTTAAATTTAGAAATTTAATGCTAAGGTTTGGTTTAATTCGGGATTTAAAACATATTAATATGTTATATTTTAGGATTAATTTAAAAGTCATTGATTTAAGCCAAATAAAAATATGGTAAAATTCATGTGGGCTTAAATAATTATTGGGACATGTTAGAGTCAATGGAATTAAGAAAATGCCAAAAACGTGAAATTAGATGTCCAGGGTTTAAATGGTAATTTTTGGGTTTCTTGGGGCAAAATGGTCATTTTGCACCTGGGTGATGTTGAATCTGGCAGCACCCTGAGCATAAATTCATGATATTTTAAATGTTCACGCATCATGATTCACGATTTTTAAGATTTTATAAAAATATACGATGCATGCTTGAATTTAAAGGAAATTGCATATATACATGAATTTTATAAGTGATGAAAATGATAATGTTTTGAATGACGGGAACTAGTTGTGGCTATCGAAGTATATGTAAATGGTTAAGACGTATATGTAAATGCTGATGATGAGGCCTAGGCACAGTGGATGGGTGATCCTGTCACTGATGTCCGACAGCCGCCGGATACCGCGGTTCTATGTATGATGGATCCATCGTAAATGATGTACGATAGTCACCTTTAATGAACTGAATTCACCAATGATAAATGATGAAAGATGAATGATGAACGATGAATGATAAAAGATAAATGAATGATGAATGATGAGCGATGAACGATGAACGATGAACGATAAATGATAAACGATGAATGATGAATGATGATTAACGATGAGATGTTTTGACACGTCATGATTTTACACGACACGTTTATGTTACGTTTTTAAAGTTCATGAAAGGTATGTTGAGTATGGTATTTTTCACGGTTGTGTGCTATGTATATGTATTTGTTATTAACGGTACAGGTGTGTTGAGTCTTTAGACTCACTAGGTGTGTGTGATATAGGTGAACTTAATGATGAGAGGACTGGAGGTGCCGAACTCTGAGTAAGCAGACCTAGTGCGGTGACATGTCCCGAGTACCGCTTGTTTTCCGTGCATTTATGATTTTATGATATTGAGTGGAGATGAACATTTTCCTACGTTGATGATTTTAATATTTTTATATGTTTGTGTTTACATATGATTTTGGACGAGTTGAGTTATTTTAAACCGCGCTATTTTTATATTCAAATATTTAAGATCATTTTAAATGTTATATTTTCTGTACAGCGCATGCATACGAAACGTTTAAATGTTATTTAGAAAATGGTAGCTTTTATTAAAAAAAAAAAAAATATTTCCACATTTTTAAAAAAATGAGCGAGACGTTACACCTTGTAATTGTTATAAGCCCAAATAGAATGGCATGCTTGGAAGGTGAAGGGTTGGATGCAACTTTTGAGTTAATGGCATGTCATGAACATGTAACTTTTTTCTTTTGCTTTTTACACAACCAAGACAACTCATCCTCCCTTCATTCCAATAATAGTTTGCCGAAATTTTGAGCAAATATTCTCTCAATTTTCTTCTTTAATTGTTGAGGAAAGAAAATACTTCTCAAAAGAAAAAATCCTCTTATTTTCTAGTGCAAAATAAGAGAGGTTCTAGCTTGCAAGTGGTGAGCTTAATATTTGAGCAAGGAGTGCTCAAAGGGAAGCTTGTAGATTGTCTTAACATTCAAGAGCTAAGGTGTTTACACCTTATTTGGAGCCATAACATCAATCTTTGAGATTGATAGGTAATTTCTAAAACACCCTATGTATGA